>NC_041374.1:10195625-10488125 GCF_900634415.1 Cottoperca gobio
CAGTATAAAATACAACTAGTGTTGATAGCCAGCGAGGATGGCATGATGTCATTCTTAAACACACACAGACACACACACACACACACACACACACACACAGACACACACACACACAGGTAGTACGTCCATCTTGATTCAAAGGCACAGTTATGATGGTAGAGATTGCACATAGAGAGGTAAGAGCTGCTATCAGGACGTCTGCTGGGACATTGATTGTACTTCATCACGGCATGCTTTAGAAACCGTTCAGCAGTGAGAGAATATTTGTACTTAATAAAGAATCAATGGACTCAGTATCTGAGTGCTGAAACCCCAAAAAACATCAGCAGCAGCAGCCAAATGAAATGATTTATTAATGCAGCTCCTCAGCGTGCACAGTGACATCTGCTGAGCAATGATGAAGAAGGCTGTCTGTGAATTAATAAGTTTGTTTAAGTGCTGTCCTGCTGATCTGTTTCTTTTTTTATTAATTAGTAAAAAAAAAAAAGGCAAAAACTGTCAAAAACAGTCCTTTGATATGTCGGCCATCCACCAAAATATGCTCTTAAAAAGGTGTTTGTATAAATATGATTATCAAAACAACATACAGACAAAATATCTTATTTGAGTGATTATCCTTTGAGTCTGATGTGAAGAAGTCATACTCTCTGATACATCTCAAGGGTCAATAAGTGTTTGAAGTGAAAGAAAAGGACCAACTGAAAATAAAAGCACATAAAAAAGCCAAACATGAGAAAAAAACCTGCAAATAAAATCCATTAGGCCTCAAAGTTTCTCAGATAAAATCTATTAGACCTTGAAAAGGCGGCATAAATAATTGGCAGCACCTACAGGGAGCAACGTGTGATAAGTGTGTGAGCAGAGTTAAAGAGAGAGACGGGGGAATAAAAACACTAAATACAGAGAAATCTGAATTCCAGTGAGCGACTGATGCACATGTCCTTTACAAGGAACCCTCAGGGCTCATCGTCTGCCTCTAACAGCATCACACTGTTTTCCTTCTCTCTCTCTCTCTCTGCCTCTGGCTCTGAATTTATTCCCTAGATGGATACACTCATGTACAGTCCATGCACACAGACAGATTTGTGGCACTGAGGAGCGTGTCTGCTGCTCTTGCTAATGTATGACTCATGTCCCCCATCTAGTCCTCTGGGGTACAGAGACCCAGGGAGGACACACACACACACACACACACACACACACACACACACACACACACACACACACACACACACACACACACACACACACACACACACACACACACACACACACACACACACACACAGCGTATAACGTATAAATATGCTGCAGCAGTTTCAGTGTACTGTATGTAGAGTTGTGCCGAGTCATCCCTTTGCGTCCTGATCAATACCACTTAGTACAATCAGTAGATTAGTACAAGGCACAGTGTGTATTGAGCGAGGACCTGAGACATTCACTGACAGCTACAACAAACAAAAACTGTTAAGTGGACGTGAGTTTTAGTCTCAGAGTGACACCGTGCTGACCGCAGCAGTGGAGTCTTTCTAAGTGTTTGTCAGGTCATTCAGGAACACAATGAAAGTGAGTTTACTAGCCTTGGCTTTAACTGCTAATTCAAGCAGTACTTCACCACAACCTGCATAAGAGCTGCGCCGGTATATAAAACTAAGACTAAGACTCTGCAGAAGAGAGCTGGGTGTTATTCTTGGCTCCGAGCTGAATTTTAAACCACATATCAACAATGTGGCAAGAGTCAGACCGCACCTCTCTTTGGAAGAAGATTACTGTAATGCCCTTTAACCGGGATCACCTGAAACATACAACGATAGGCTGCAACTTGCAAATGCAGCAGCAGAAAACGAGAAAAGAGAACCTATTCGACCAGTGCGAGCGTCGTTAAACTGGCCGCAACGTATTTGACTTGTTTTTAACGGCCCGCATGCTTTAGCACCTTCACACTTCTCCGACTGCTGATGTGAGTTTGATCCCAACAACTCGAAGGTCGTCTAACGCCGGCTTACTCAATGACCTTTAAAAAGTGGTGATGCAGCGTTCTGCTGGTATGCACCAAAGGTTTGCATAATTAAGTATGTATTCATCTTAATTAAGCAAAGAAAAAAAGCTTGGTAAAGGTTAAACAATAATATTAAGTTAGTTAAAGTGAATAAATGTGTTTATAATGCTATTATCAATTATAAGAAAGGCTTTTATTGATCGTAATGTTGCTATATATAACACTTAAACCTTGTTTTATTAACCTATAACAGTTAATAAGCTTCTTATATGCACTTATAAGAACCATATTAACTAGTGCTTATTGCATTGACCTTAATATAAAGCATTACCCACTGTTGTTATCTCAGAAATGATCTTTCTGTGTATTTCTTTAATGTTGTTATTTCTACCATGTTTATTCCAGCTATCTTATCCCACATCAGCAGACTGTGAGGTGACAGAGGAGACGTCGCTGTGATCGGTGTGTGTGTGTGTGTGTGCTGAACCAAACACACAGTCTCTGTCTCCCACAAATAGAGAATGTGATATCTCAGCCGTCTGACAGCCTCTCTTGTCTCTGTGCTCCCGACACAGAAGTGGAGCAGATCTGATGAGAAGTGCAGAATCAAACGCCTGCTTCTGTTCTGTTTTCCTCCTTTCTTTCCCGGTCCAATTACCTCCTTATTTCCTTGCTTTGTCTATATGTATTATTCAGCCATGATGTCTACGAGAGACTTATAGTAACATCTCACTATGTTGAGTGTATTGATGTGAAAAGGCTGCATATGAGGAGATGGCTGTATGAGCGGCGGTTGTTTTGGCATGTGCAGTGACTTTGTCCTGCGTGTTCTTAAAGCATCTGTGCCGTGTTAGTTGGGAGAAGATGGATGGCTGTGTTTGTGTGTGTGTGTGTGCGTGCATGGTGTTGCATTCCCAGGAGTTCTGGCGGTGTGTGCAGCAGTCGATACTTCTGGCTGGTAAGTGAAGTCAGCCATTACTTCATCCTCACTGACTTTCCTTTTAGAGGACAAAAGAGACGAGGGAAGAAGAATAGAGCAAACTGCAGCAATATGCAAATAATGAGATGCAATCTTCAGTCAGAGTCAGAGGTACATTATGAGTAATGACGCCGACCAGAATCAAGCCATAAACCACAGCTACTACTTGGCAAAACCTAAAGAGCTGACTGTCTGTTAATCATTTGGGTATAAAGAGTCTGAGGTGTTAGGGCAGATGATTCCTGAGCTAACTCTGCGGGAAACAATAAACTGATGCAAAAGAATCACATTTAAGCTACTGCAGTGTCTGTAAATCAAGTGACGGTTGAGGATTGTTATGTTCTGACGTTATCTACGCTGCTCAAGCACTGAGGGAATCCTGGACAATCAAATGCTAGACAACACAATTTAAAAGAGAACCTTTCGCTCCTAACAAAGTATTTACCAGATTTCATAACCTTATCAGCCACAAATGCGCTGCACACCCACACAGGCGGAGACGGAAGCAGCTACAACAATAAGCCTCTTTCAGCTCTCTGGCGTCCTCTGGTGGACAGAACGAGTCATTACAGGCTCTTTTATTTTGAGAGTCTGACACAATAGAGAAGCATGTGGAGAGATTTAGTTTATGTGTACATGGATTTCTAAATTAATTTATCTTCCAGTCTAGCCTTTTGGCTATTTCTGGCATTTGTTTAAATACCATGTGTATTTTTTAATTGCCTTAATTGTTTATTTATGTTCTTTGTATGAAGCACTTACATTAGTTTATCTTATTTGTAGCTAATAGTTGAATTCATATTCAATTGTTTCAGTAAGTTGCACTTTTATTTGGCTTGTTTGAAGCTGTTGTTCTGCACTTAAAATGATTTCACCTGTTTGAAGATAATGTACCTCCAAGATTCTTGCTGTTCGGAGTTGTATCCTCATGATTGTTTGCACTTTTTGTGAGTCGCTTTGGACAAAAGCGTCAGCTAAATGAACTGTAATGTAATTTATGTATATAAAGGACTCATTTGTAAATGAAATGCATTATCTAAAAAGAGTTAACGTAATAAAGTATAACTGTTCTACTCTATTCTCATATCAAAACATACATTGAGAACCTAAATATGACAACAACACTGTGTTCACAATGTGTGTCTCTGAGCGCAGGCTTTCCATTTTGGACAGGAAAGATGTCCACTGACTGTTTCCCTCACAAGAGACAACTGGGATTATTTTGTTCGGTTTTAACCCAAATGGATGAGCTCCAGTTGAGGATTAGAGTAAGGTCAACCCACACACATTAATTACATTTTAATAACTGCATCGATGCTTTTGTTTCCTGGAAATCTGCAACCTCAATAGCATCAATCAGACTCTTCACTAATCCCAAATACAAATGATTATAATGATTTATAAAAAACAGAAGAAAGCCTTCTCCCATTCACACGTTCACACTCACACACCAGCAGTGTTACAGTTCAGTATCTCTCCCGCGGGGGCCAGAGACTCAACCTCTACACAGAGACATACTCACCAAACACTTTACCCAAGAACAGCGTCTTCACCAGGTTGAACTGAGTGTCTGAGGCGTCGGGGAGGCTGTAGCTGACTGGAGGGTAATAATCCAACTGAAAGAGAGAGAGAGAGGGAGATAATACATCCTATATTAGTATCTGCTCTTATATAGAGTCTGGTTCTAAAACTACAGACTTTTAAAGACACAAAGCCTCAGACCTGCACGTTAAACAAGATGATGAAGAAGAGGAGCTCTGTGAAGCTACAACACAGCACGACCAACAGCTCAATGACTCCCTCTTGTGGTCAGAAGTGTTCACTACTCAGTTAATACATTTTTATATTATTCCCATGACTCAGTAATATAACTAATACAAATCCAGACAAAGGACTCAGTAGCACCACCAGCGACTAGGAAACGATCAAATATTAATCCAAGTCTTCTCTACACTGCAGGTCGTAGCCAGGCATGAATATTGTTGTTTTCAAGACAAGGGGCTCAGAAAAGCCATACTTTGGTATGTTCTTCGATTTATCCAGATGGTTTTATGGAAATACTGTAAAAATAAATAGAACATTTCAGTTTAAAAATGTCCTAAAAAATCCACTTTTAATTATCGTTCTCTGCTTATTCTCTGTATACTAGGAGGGAAATGAGTGTTGTCATTATCTTCATACTATCAGACTCACTGAAGTCACACCGACCGCATGATTAAGGAAAACCTCTTTGTTTAGTCGAGCTAGTCACGGCTGAACACAAACTTAAAAGCAATCTTCCATAATGATCCTGCAAACAAACAACTCTTCACCAGGACTCCAGATAAATGAGCACATTAATTAACAATATGTAATTTATAAAGTCTGCGGTGGGTTCAAAGCCTTTCCACGAGAACTTAAAATAGAGAGAGAAGAAGAAGCAGCGTGTTTACACAGAAGAGGTTTTGTGGAGATGTGAGAGCGTAGAGTGTGATGGAGGGAGGGAATACACAACTTTAATATCCCTGCAACATAATTAACTTGTTATTGCTGTTTCACTGAAGTTTCCTAATTAGCTTGACGGCTGCAGTCGGTGCAATTGACAAGAATTATTTCAACCCCACAAATTGGTTTGTGTGTGTGTGTGTGTGTGTGTGTGTGTGTGTTCCAGAAATAAAAGATCTTCCTTCTTTGTGCTCACAGGAGGAATCAGCATACACCAGTGTGCAAACCAACGGCCTGAGCCAGGAGAGGGGGGGGGTTGAAAACAATGACTTTTGTTACTGTGTGTTTTACTGGAAATTTGTTCCATTGATGTGCTGAATAGCTGTCGTGGCCTGTTAGCAGGGCGCGGAGCTAAACTGTCACTAAGGGCTTGAGATTTATGTGTGTGTGGTTGCTCTTGTTTAGAGGTTTGAATCAGTAAAGTGTTCCCATACAGAAAATACTCTCTACCCCCCACCTCTCCACTCTATTTCTCCCTCTTTCTCCCTCTGCACACGCACAAACACTCACACAGCATATCCTAATTTGATTCTTTCCAAAAGCCACGGTCTCAGTGGAGCATTGTGTGGGTTTTGTTTTCCACGGTGACTGGAGGGTGGGATAATGGGGCACAATTAAATTGCGCTCATCTTATTTACTTTTATCTGAGAAAACAAATTGGCTGCACAGTCAGGGAGGGCGGTCTGAGTCTTAAAACCCAACACAAAAGGTCCACAGAGGAAGACAGCCAGGGAAGAAACCTCATGTTACCAAACTTTGTCAATTACAACCGCAATTATTGGGATCTTTTGCTGTTACGCTGCAACATTTAGACGACACAATTCCTCCTTTAAACGCTGTTGGTGCCTCTTAGATTACACGAAGCTTATATAAGCAAAGTAATCAGGGTTAGACAAAGAGAAACTTAACAATGGGTGAAATCGATTTCACTAACTACAGTATGTGCTCAAAATGAATCTAATTTAGCCAATGTGCAGTATATATTCTAACTACTTTACAGTACATTGAGAACTTTGTACCCGTGGCAGCTCTGTTTCCTTAATGATATCCGAGGGACTAATAAGACTCAACATTACACAACCTAAGTGCAAATTCATGCTAATTCTCTTTTTCACTTAAATAAATAGTTTGACCTCATTATCAAGTGAACAACTGAATTATTCTGATTCCATTCACAGCCAGAGCCGGACTCTCACAACACTATGGAGGGGAGAGGAGGAGGAGAGAGGTGAGAGGGAGGAGGAGGAGGAGAGGGGAAAGGAGGAGGAGGGGAGAGAGGGGAGGAGAGAGGTGAGAGGGAGGAGGAGGAGGAGATGGGAGAGGAGAGGGGAAGAGGAGGATATGGGAGAGGGGAGGAGAGGAGGAGAGATAAGAGAAGAGGAGAGGAGAGGAGAAGAGAGGAGAGGGGTGGGGAGATGGGAGGAGAGTAGAGGGGAGGAGGAGGAGAGGAGAGAGGGGAGGGGATGAGAGAGGAGAGGAGAAGAGGAGGATATGAGAGAGGGGAGGAGAGGAGGAGAGAGAAGAGAAGAGGAGAGGAGAAGGAGAGGGGAGGGGATGAGGAGAGGGGAGGAGAGGAGGAGAGAGAAGAGAAGAGGAGAGGAGAAGAGAAGAGGAGAGGAGAAGAGAGGAGAGGGGTGGGGTGGGGAGATGGGAGGAGAGTAGAGGGGAGGAGGAGGAGAGGAGAGAGGTGAGGGGATGAGAGAGGAGAGGAGAAGAAGAGGATATGAGAGAGGGGAGGAGAGGAGGAGAGAGAAGAGAAGAGGAGAGGAGAAGGAGAGGGGAGGGGATGAGGAGAGGGGAGGAGAGGAGGAGAGAGAAGAGAAGAGGAGAGGAGAAGAGAAGAGGAGAGGAGAGGAGAGGGGAGAGGGGAGGGGACGAGGAGAAGGAGAGGGGAGGGGATGAGGAGAGGGAGGAGAGAAGAGGAGGAGAGAGAAGAGAAGAGGAGAGGAGAAGAGGGGAGAGTGGAAATGGGGAGGAGGGGAGAGGGAGAGGGGAGGAGAGGAAACAGGATGAGATGCCTGGTGCCTGAAGGGACTTCTCACTTTCATCTCTAAACCCTCGCAGTGAGAGTTTGAGAGACGGGAACACTTTTTGATCTCGTCTTGATTCTTGATTCGCCTTTGATAGCGAGCAAACCTGACAAAACCTCCCAAACTGTTAAAGAGCAAACACTTGCTTCCTGCACTGCACTCTGCACACCTGTGTGTACATTTCAGCAGGTATTTGTGTGCACATGCAAATCCACGCTTTGAAATATACCTGGTGGGGTTAAATAACCTAAATGCATCAAAGTGATCTTTGTTATTTTATTGTGTGGGTCTAAATACTTTATCTTTGTCTCCTCTCTGACTCTTTTCCTCTTGCTCTCCATCTCTGCTCTCTTTCCTCTCAGATTCCAATTACCACACTCCTACTCGCCTTCCCACTTGTTCTCTGCCGTGTCTTTAAACTAAACTTGTCTAAATGCCTTTAAGATTTGCAACCGTGATAGCAGAGAAGCGAGACCTCCGCAGCCTCAGGTAAACACTCAACTCGCTCTTATACTCTGGAAATTGAATTGGATCCACTGGCGGGCCCACCAGTAACACTGACTTTCATTGCACCTGACTCATATCTCTGCCTCTCACTCACATTGTTACACCGCAGATCAAAGCAGCTGCAATAAGGCCTCAGATCAGCATTCAAGCACAATGTTTCAAATGCTGGTAGCTTTGACATGTTCGGGTTTAATGCATCATGAAATTATTTATGATGCATTTCCAAACTCAGTAATTAGTGTACATTCCAGCCAACAATAACTTCAGCACGGAGGACAAGTCCTGCACATGTTGACGACATTTAAAATAACTTTCTGATCACTGGAGCTCAATCTCACGATGATGTTATAGAAGAGGTGGAACTAAGTATATTTACTCAAGTACTGTATGGCACTTTGAGGTACTGCACCTGCTAAAACAGAAAATACTAATTACACATGAACGCACCATCGGCAATAAAATTACAACAATATAATGGTGCAACAATTGGAGGGGTAAATCTTCAGCATTATAACTACATCTTCACAGTGGGGTATACTTGTAGATGTTCTGCACTAACTATTTTAAAGCCACTTGGGTGCAGCAGAAACAAGGAGTACACACAGCACCGACATTGTTTATCACCTCTTAAGTTAATACAACAAACAGCTTCCTATTTACACATCTTACAGACAGCGAGCAACATTAGCATTCATCGGGAGCCGTGTTTCTGCCCAACGTTTAATCTCCTTTTAGCTCTTCTTTTAGCTTCCACCGACTCCTCGGGGAAATATCTGTCTCTTTATGTGCTAAATGCTGCACTTTGTTCACAGCTAGTTGCAAACTTTCTCTCTGCTGTTTAATGCTGGGCATGTTTTATTTCTTCTTTAACTATTTGAAATACAATCTTTTCTGTGCATGCTATATTGGAGTATTTGGTGAGCAGAGTTTCTCTTGTTGTCGTCATCCTGAGCAGAATATGCCCCGCTCCTCACAACTCATTAGTGTGAGCTACAGTCATGGCTCCTGGCTAACAGTAAATTAACTATAACTCAAAACCCTTCAAGGCTGTAAAGGTGGGAGGAATGGAGAGATATTAATTAGACGGAATAATGTTGATTTTGTAGTGTAGCAGTGTGAAGCCTTTGTTGTGAGATGACCTGACAAGATCGCACTTGTGCATGCATGTCCACATCTGTTTACCCGTGGATATTAAGTGCATGCTAGTACTTTGCAAAGAACCCAGAGGCAGTAAGGCAACAACATGAAAACCTTTTACTCACCAAAGTAATCTGTGTTAGCACACCTTCTGGCTCTACTTTTCATGCCCTATCTATAAACTTCATCTATTTTCTCTCTGCATCCCTCCCACCCCTTAAATCCAAATGATCACATCGTGCCCACCAGTGTTCCTCCTAATTTAACTTCAGTATTGTTTAACCTGGACCCTCGTCTTCTCCTCATCGACGTATAGTTGTTGTGTCTAAAAGAGACACTTTTAGAAATTGGTCCAGTGTTGAGTGAGAGCGCTGCAGTGTCATCGCTCGGGGCAATTACACACCGTCAACATACGTCCCCTAAAAGTGCCTGTTTGTGCCACTGACAGGCTATTAAGTGTCCTGCAACATTAAAGACAGTAAGTAAAGTAAATAAAACGTTTTTATTGTGTCATGTGAGTGAGAGTTAGAGGAGAGCTGCTGTTGTCACAGTGTGTTGTGTTGGAGTACAGAAAGCGTATCGAATATTCAGATGTGACGTGAGATTCAGGACGAGACTTCAGACACAACAGACACTACCAGACCAAACGAAAGGTAAAGAAAAACAAACACCTTTAGTGGACGCTCTCGCTCAATGCTGAAACAATTAAAAACAATTGTCTCTAAGACGCATAAGCATGGGAAAGTAAGGTTGAAATATATCAAAGTTATCCTTTAATGTTTATGATTAAATCACTGGATTGTTATTCAGAGTACAGCCTGGCACATGGTAAACTGGGGATTAACACTTCACTTAATATTTCATTGTGTGTGTGTGTGTGTGTGTGTGTGTGTGTGTGTGTGTGTGTGTGTGTGCGTGTGCGTGTGCGTGTGCTGCAGTGCTCCTCTGGGATGATCAGCAGCTGCAGCAGGTAATTGGCTCAGCCATTGGATGTTTCACTTATTAATTTACTTCCTGTCGCAATTCTTTACTGTAGTGTGTGAATGTAGGGATGAGATGTCAGTATGGAGCTGCTCACTAGCCTGTGCATGCAGTGAGAGACAGAAAGGGCTAAAGACTTATGTAGAAGATTATTGGTTTGCAGATGTCCTGTGATTCATTGTGGCAAACATTGTATTTCACCTTAATGAAAGCAACACTGAAGGGGCTTCATTACCTCTGCTTGTTGGCCCCATTTCCATAAATTGTGGTGGAAGGGTGAAGCGTGGGCCAAGCAAACAACATTATTTTAAAATTTTGTTTAGATTGCAAGATGTGGCATTTACGGAGGACTGCTCTCTCTGAGTGCACATATATATATATATATATATATATATATATATAATTTAAATATTCTGTAAACATTCATATGAAGTATTGTTATTCTTCACATTTTGCTTTAATGTGTTAATACAATGGTTAGTTGCATAATACGTACGTCTCCCCATTTGCATTATATTTGCATGTCTTTTCCATTTCTTTCTCTAATTATGTAGCGCTCAACTCCCCCAATTATTCAAATCAATTTTTTTTTATCAAGAATCAAAAAAGGTGTTAAGGTTTTTCTCTAGAATAATTCCTAAAATAGAGGCGATGCAGAACAAGGTCAAGTGTTTCATGGATGGAAAGTAATCCATGAAACGGCAGATAAGAAACTTCATTGACAGGGAAATGTGATTCTGTCAGCATGAACATTAAACCCAGGGAGGATAAAGAGTGCAGAATGTAAGCAAATAGCTGGAATATTAATAATATTTAGTAGAGCAAGGTTATACAAAATGATGGACATGATGCAGCAGAGGAGGGAAGGGCTCTGCTTAATGCAATGCCTCCATGTGGCCACTAGGGGGTAGGTGGGCTCTCCACAAGTGAGCATGTGAATATATATACAACACACTCTATGCAACTGCAAACAATGTACATCCTATACATTTTAAAATGCATACAAAATAAATGATGAGCAAACATGTCATTTAAATGACACATTATTCAGGAGGCCATGCATATACAAGTAGATGTTAATTTAAACATTTTACACAAAACAAATCCTTTTCTTGGCAAACCATAAACTGCAACTACAAATTTATTCCCATCTGAATGTAACCAATAACTAGGTTTTACAGGCGGCTGCCATCCATTCCTCCATAAACTGCAGCCTGCAGCCAAATCGGAGCGTTTTAGTCTGTAGTCTGTAATAGTTTAGCTGAATTCTCACTCCATCCTTGACAGCTACTGACTGAGGCTCGGCTGTATTGATCTGCATTAAGCTGTTTAGCAGCACAAAACTCAAGAGCACACAAACAAACTCAACACACACAAAACGCAGACACACACACAAATATTCGAGCGCAAACACACACATGCTCAGTCTGTCTCGCTGTGTCTCACACACATGCAGCCACACAAGGCAAATACACAAAGATATGTAGCCACAATCACACAACAGCATGCAGTAACATGCACATGCACACGCACACACACGCACACGCACACACACAGAGAGAGATCGATGCATTCTCTTCTGTTGCTATACTTAGGCTGTCTGCTGGAAGTGGATTAGCAGAGGCAGAGGACAAGCACTTTCAACAGGACACTTCTCTCCCCTCTGACTTAAAGGGGAACTTCGCTGTTTTTCGACCTGGACCTTATTTCCCCATGTTTTTGTCTCTAAGTGACTAATGGGGACGACAATTTTTAAAATTGGTTCAGTGTTGAGAAAGAGCCAGCAGCCACGAAACAGCTGCAATGTAATCCTTCAACGTACGTCCACTAAAAGCTGTTGTTTTTGCCACAGACAGCCTCAGATTACTATTATAAATGTCTGACAACATTATGGAAAGGACCCTACAGTGAAATACAACGTTTTCTTTTTGAAAACGGTGGAAAGGTGCGAGAGGTTAAGAGAGGAGCGTCGTGTTAATAGAGTTGGTGGTTGTGTTGCAGTAGAGAAAGTGTAGCTGTGTGTTATCTAAAAGGTTTTCAATGTGTGAATATGCTGATTTCAACAATGTGGACTAGACACGAGATTCAGAACGAGACATCTCTTTGAGCGAGACTTGGTTAGAAACAGCGAAAGGTTAAAAACAAGTTTATATTTCTCTGTAGGGTCCAAAATGTTATGATTCCATGATGTTGTCAGACATTTATAATAACAATCTGAGACTGTCAGCGGCAAAAACAATTACATCGCAGCTCGTTTAGCGGCTGCTGTCTGCAGCGCTCTCGCTCAATTCTGAACCAATTTCAAAAATCGTCTCTATTAGTCACTTAGTCACACAAACACATGGGAAAATATGGTCCAGGTTGAACAATACTGAAGTTAGTGTATGTGTGTGCAATACCACGCTCTCCTTGTATGCGTGTGTGTGCGGTCTGTACCTGGATGGTGATGTGTCTGTCCACACGGGACATGTTGATGCTGTGTGGATGTCCGTTGGCCAGGTTTCTCTGGTCCACATCTATAGAAAATGGCTCCCTCAGACCTCCCAGGTTGTAGCGCACCTGCAGTGAACCTGAAGACAAACAGGCCGGTGGTTTATAACCTGGTCTGGTTGCACAGCATCACTCCTGCAGGTCTCTAACAGGATTTAAGCACGAGCTCTCATCAATAAAAACCTGAATAAATACAAGTTCTGGCTGCAAAAACAGGATTCCTGACGAGCCCATGAGAAGTTATAGTATTGCTACTTGATGGCACCGAACACTTGCCAGAAAGATTCTGATTGAACTAAACACTTAAGGCCAACATGTAGTTTTCTTTTTGAAGTGATGGAGCATGAGGGGTGGGGGGTAGAAACCCTGAATGATTCAGAGGGCCCACATCTTGACAGGGGATTATAGATATTTACTGTCTCAAGGCTCCCAGTGCGCAGGGGGCCAGAGAATGTCTAGCTGCACCCCCTCGGCAGTGTGAGTATTTTGTAGTTTTATTTTGGTTGTTGTGCATCGATTGCTAAAACGCTAGATGGCACTGTCAATTTTTTATTACTTCTATTCCATCAAAGCACTTAGCTGCCTGCTCAGTGGGGGGGGAGGGGGGGGGGGTGTTCTTGGAGATTATAGAACTATACAAACAGTGCTGCAAGGACAGCCTTTAAAAATGGACTTTGGAGCACTAACAAGCATTAGTCCAAGACTGTTTAGTGGTGAGCAACCACAAAATACATGTGTGTGTGTGTGTGTGTGTGTGTGTGGATCATACCATTCTGCCTTAAAACCACAGCCAGATAATCCTGCGTCTTGGAGCTGACGTACATCAGAATAGCTGGAGCGTTGGATGTGCTGAAACTAAAGGCCACTTCCTCCTTTGTTAGATTCACTTCATGTGGCGTCAGCTGGTGCGTCAGGATCTTTGCGTCCCTACTGGCTCCTGCAACGGCTTCGGGCATGAAGTTATACTTGACCAGTGTTCCCGCCTCAAAGAAACCCCCGACGTCTGGGTGAGAAGACAGAAGGAATAAGGAAACTGTATGAGCACACAGACAATAAATACTGAAGCGCAGCAGAATTAGATGCATCTTTGCAAAAAACAAACAAAACAAGAAAAACATTCCAAACACAAACCCTCATCAGCTCCCACACGCCAAGACACAACAAAGTAGACGTATTAAATGGCCAGAGAGAAATACACACATACATAAGGCTGTGTTCAGGAGGTGAAGTAAAGTGGGTGGTAAATTGCTGTGCTGCAGCATCTGAAACCAAACAATACATTGTTTACCAGTACATTAACAGACCTAATGGCATATTCCAGCCATTCCAGGAGGCTTATTGATTCTCGTAATCAAGTGTTGAAAGAAGGAACCTTATTTTTTAGGTTACGCTTCAGCGCTCCTTGTTTTTGTTTCAGTGTGTGTGTCAGTTACAAAGGAGATAAAAAAGCACAATGTGCGTGAAATTAAACGGTTGCAGGGAAAGCGGCGAGCCTCTGGTTGTGTGTGTGTGTGTGTGTGTGGGAGTGTAAATGAACGCCATGGAATATTTCTTGACATGTTTGCCCGGCAGTGGTAATGTACACACCCCGGAGGAGTGAAGAATACTAAGTGAACATATTTTGCTCTGATTTGAAAGCTTCACTTCACCCATCGTCTCCCACCGGACACAGTACAATAAATACTTCAAGCTACATTACTTAAATTTAATAGAAGGTTTATTACTAGAAAATGGGCAAGTTCTCTGACTGGTATCGGCGTACAGGCAAGCCGCATTTTTATCCTCCATTCTGCTGTGCACTGATATAGTTTCCAGCGTTGGAAGTCTGCAGAGACCTCTTTTACCAATTGTTCTGAGTTAACCAGGCGGAAAGCTTGTAAAGTTTTCAAATCGCCGGCTCCTGACTTTGTTTTCTGGATTGTTCACCGTCTGTAAAGATCCGTGCTTGCGGGTATTAAGTGAATCAAACTTATATCAGACACAATGCAGTATTTCTGACAGAGGAGCATGCTTACAAAACAATATGTGGAAAAACAAATCAACAACATAACAGAACTGAATATCTGTGGATATAAGACGTCACGTTATCTCTGCTACTTTCACATCTTACATTAAACAGCATCGTATACTTATTTATATAAGTGTTTACTCTTCTCTGTTGGATAAGACAGCTAACGTTAACACGGTCAGCCAGCTTCCAATTATGATAGTTTCATATGCACAAGGCTAATCCTCTTTGTTTTAATGACTAATGTATACTTGATAGAGGAATGCATGTGTGTTAGTAGCATTCATGCAGTTTAGAGATATCTCATTACGTGTACCTGGTTATTAGGTCATCGCTGTGTTCTTTTTAAAAAATTTCTTCCCAGTTTACTTTATAATTAACTTACTTGGGCAGAAATTAAATCATTTTGGCAGAGCACAAGGCCAAGTCAATCCCTCCAGCCGCCACCTGCTGAAGGCACTCGGGTGCAGAGAGACTCTTTAATTAAGCTTTACTTTAGTTGAGTTATTGAGACATGTTGACAACATTTGCTTTGCTTTATTTTTAGTAAAAGTTGTTCAGTTGGAAGGCCGTGGAGAACCTGGTGGTTACCCGTGGTACTCATGAACGACCCAGTCAGATGCTTTAACCAAATTCTATATTATTTAACTCGTCACATTAGGAAGCTAACATTAGCTTTATCAGCTACTCGACAGTTACAGGAGTAAATAACGAGACAACTCATTTCTATGGGACTTGTTTGTGTGGTGCCGGTGTTCATCATTATGACTAGGCTAAGTTTAAACTTTACGAAGAACTTGTGCAACTGGCTCCAATCCTGACATCCCTTTATCTTTAAAAGCCATTTTTACATTTGATCTTTATTCATACAAACTGTAGAGTATGTGGGGGCCTTTGTGTAACCTGTCTCAGCCTTCTCTGCCCTGCTGAGAAAAAAAGAAGAGAGACTCCTTGCTGCCCAGAGCCTCAGCAGTATCACACACACACACACACACACACACACACACACACACACACACACACACACACACACACACACACACACACACACACACACACACACACACACACACACACACACACAGTCTGCAAGCATAAGAGAGAATGAGAAAACTGTGCTCCAGGGCAGGGACTTTTCATGTGTGTGTGTGTGTGTGTGTTGCATGTCAGTGCATGAAGAAGTTTTGGAAAGAGAATGTGTGCAAGCCTGCAAACCTCCACAGGATGTGTGCGTGCGTGTCCATGTATATGTATGTACATGTGCACATCGGCTCCATGTGACCCTCAAGGGCAGAAAAGCATGAAGAATGAGAGTTTATAATAATAATACTGCAGGGTCCCCTGAGCAGTGTGTAAATATGGATACAATGGAAATGCACTATGCAATTATGGCTGGCTTCATGCATTTTTCACTCGCTGAGAGGACTGGGAGAGAGGGGGAGACATTCGGAAAGGAAAGAGAAAACAGGAGATGGGCAACTGGGAGAGAAGAGAATAAAAAGGAGAGGGCCGGAGAAGAAATGAGGAGGAGGAGGAGGTGAAGAAGGATTGCAAATGTAGAGGCGAACGAGTAAACAAAGAGGAAGGAGAGAAAAGAAGACAGAGCAGGGGGGATAAATGTGGAAGAAGGGAGCAACGAGAGGGAGGAGAGAACCTGTGAAGAAGAAGAAGAAGAAGAAATGAAGGAGGGGTAACGGAGGGAGGAATAGGTAAAGGAGACAAAGACAGAAAAGAAAGATAGAGAAGCAGAAAGATATTGAAGCCAGAAGAGGAAGAGGTGCATTGTAGATAAAAGAGACAGGAGATGAGAGAAGAGAATAAAAAAAGAAGACGTGTGAAGAGCGAGGAGAAACGGGGAACACAAGGAGGAGAAAAGAGGAAAACAAAGAAGATGAAGACTGGAAGCAGTGATGAGTGAAAAGGAGGATGCAGACGAGGAAGAGGAGAGTCACATGTCATGCACGGGAACAAACAGACACAAGGGTGTGCTCTCCCCCTTTCTTTGCCTCTCTCTTTTTGTGACACACGCACAGACAGACTAATACACCATCACACACCCTCACACAGACAGTAATCTCTATTCTCTAAATCCCAAAATGCCTGATTGGTTATGACAGGATTCAAAGGGGGTCTTCTCATGTTTTACGCTAACATATCATCACACACTGTCACCCTCTTCTCTGGTCCACACACACACACACACACACACACACACACACACACACACACACACACACAGACAGACACGGGCGCGCACACTTTGCTTTTCTGTCATCTTGTCACCCCCCCTGCCAAGAGCACAGGGGAAAAACACTATTAGGCTTTAGGAAACAAATTAATTCACGTGTCGGGGATCAACTCCCTGACTGGGAGCTAGCAGAAAGCCTCTGACAGCACTGCTGCTCTTCTCCCCAGAGCATTTTAAGAAAACTTGTTTCGGGAAGTAGAACTTTAATGAATCCCTCTGAAACAAACATGATGCTGTAGCAATATGCAGCAGGAGCAGTATCAGTGTGACACTTCTCATCTGTGAACTTCAAAAACCTATAGCTACCCTCCGCTTAGTGAATTGAAGCATTTGGTTTGTTTCTAGTTTGATCTCTGAGCTCTGCATTGGCACAGTTTTAACATTCAGTGAGCGCTCTCTAAAATCAGGGAGAATTGGTGGGTAAGCGCAATATCGCTCTCAATCGATACCTTTTATCGCAAGCCCAAAGACTTTCCACACAGACAGCTCCACACTGAATAGGAAGTGAGGACAATCACAGCAGAAAATCACAGTGGGTTGTCAGGCAATGAAGCTCATTGAAACACAACTACTCCAGCAGTAATCTTGTCGCTATCTGCCTCTGGCTTTGTGAAGTAAAGAGCGACTGTACCAGGGACGCATGGCTTCACAAAGATGCCCTTAAAACTTAGCGTAAAAGTGTTGGCAGAGAGATTACGACTGAGCAGAAAGGTAGTTTGTTGGGTTTGAGGAAGGATATAAAAGATATAAAAAAAAAACCTATTTATCAGCTACTGTTGGAGACCTTAGGGAATTGCAAAAAACCCTGCAGTGCTGGCAAAGGGGAAATACAACCAGGCATAAAATTGAAAGCCCACACGAAGAGAGATTGATTTGTCTTGCAATTGAAGTTTTGAAGATGAAGAGCAGCATGATGCATTTATAGCCCCGTGATCTACCTTCAATTGGAGACTGAAATTGTCTTTCCTAAATTGTCCTCACCTCTGATGCAGAACAGGCCATCGTAGGCGGTGTCGGTGCAGTCACACAAGTATCCGTTGTACCTCTCCACACACTTCCCTCCGTTCTGGCAGAACATCTCAAAACTGGTGCAGTGGCCTTGGCAACCGGGCTTGACCCCGGGCGTGACCTTGGCCCTCTCCTCCAGGTCCAGGGTGATGCCATTCATCCGTAGGGCTCGGATACATCCCAGAAACCCCCTCTGACCCCCTGCAGCACCTGAGCAGCGAGGAAGCGAGGAGAGGTGGCGTCAGCGCAACATTGGGACATAGGAAGGAAAACAAATAAAAAGAAAGAAGGGAGGGCAAATGGAAGTCAGGGTCACAGAAGACATTTTGAATGTAAGAGGCTGTTTTAATCTCTTTCAGGAACGTTAATATCCAAACGCCTGGAGGAAGCCACTGATGTCACGTTAATCGCTCCGACTGTGACGCTGTTCTTGAAACCACCTTCAACACGTTTGATTTCTTCACTAATTATAACAGCCTAATGAACACTGTGTCTTAATGAACATCTCACAAGCATACACTTGCAAATGGAGGCACAAAAGCACGTAAACAGACTACAGACGAAACACACACATTTGAAACACACCACACACAGCGCACCTGATTTGAACGAGTCAATATGAGCATTAATGCTTAGCCTTGGGGTGTCGATAGCCATTCCTCTAAAGTGCCTCCATCGTCATTCTGGCCTTGCACCATTACAGTCTAACTACCCATTAACTTGGACAGAGTAGGGGTGTTAAACAGATTAATGTGCACCTAAATGACTATAGCAATAAACACACTCATAAACATGCACCCACAGGTATAGATTCAAACATCCACTAGCACAGCCACAAAAGAGGACTACACTGTATGGATAAACACACAGGTATGGGCGCACACGCTCATTCACAAGAGCCGAGGGGCATTTTAGTTATCAAAACCTTTCAATTGCATCCTTTGGATTACAGAGAAGTGTCTAGTTAACACATGTCAGTTTAGCACATCTGCTAGCTTCGCCAAAAAATGAGGCCGACGACACAGATCTAATAATATAATACATGTATTTGAGTTTCCACAACAGATACATTATTCACATATCAGGATGCAGCACGGCTTTCACAGGCTTTCTCCACTTTCCATTCCCACAGAGGGTTTGACTTTTAGTAGACCTGCTAATTAATCTATTTTGTTCCACTGATTGGCTGGAGGTTTCTGCCACCTGTTTACCCAGGTCTAAATCAGTCTCTGATTAAATGGACAGCAGGCTGTGAGGCCTGCAGAGACCGGAGCGGACACGTGCACAGGTACACACACACACACACACACACACACACACACACACACACACACAGGTGCATACCGTTTCTGTATTGTGTGTAATAGAGCCTGTTAAGTCAATGTTTCTGTATATTGGGCTGTCACAATATCAGATTTTCATTACACGGTTATCGTGGCCAAAATATATATATATATATATATATATACACAGGACTGTCTCAGAAAATTAGAATATTGTGATAAAGTTCTTTATTTTCTGTAATGCAATTAAAAAAACAAAAATGTCATACATTCTGGATTCATTACAAATCAACTGAAATATTGCAAGCCTTTTATTATTTTAATATTGCTGATTATGGCATACAGCTTAAGAAAACTCAAATATCCTATCTCTAAATATTAGAATATCATGAAAAAGTATACTAGTAGGGTGTTCAACGAATCACTTGAATCGTCTAATTAACTCGAAACACCTGCAAGGGTTTCCTGAGCCTTGAAAAACACTCAGCTTGGTTCAGTAAACTAAATCACAAGTATGGGGAAGACTGCTGATCTGACTGCTGTCCAGAGGACCATCATTGACACCCTCCATCAGGAGGGTAAGACACAAAAAGAAATGTCTCAAAGAGCAAGCTGTGCACAGAGTGCAGTTTCAAAGCACATCCACAAAAAGTCTGTTGGAAGGGGGAAATGTGGCAGGAAACGCTGCACAACCAAGAGAGATGACCGCAGCCTTAACAGCATTGTGAAGAAGAGTCGCTTCCAGAATTTGGGAGAGCTTCAAAGACAGTGGACTGAAGCTGGAGTCCAGGTATCAAAAGCCACTGTTCACAGACGTGTCCGGGAAATGGGCTACAATAGCCGTATTCCCATGGTCAAGCCACTTCTGAACTCAAGACAACGGAAGAAGTGTCTGACTTGGGCTATGGAAAAGAAGCACTGGACAGTTGCCAACAGTGGTCCAAAGTCCTCTTTTCAGACGAAAGCAAGTTTTGTATTTCATTTGGAAGTCAAGGCGCCAGAGTCTGGAGAAAGGCTGGAGAGGAGCAAAATCCAAGTTGCTTGAAATCCAGTGTGAAGTTCCCACAGTCAGCGATGGTTTGGGGAGCCATGTCAGCTGCTGGTGTTGGTCCACTGTGTTTCATCAAGCCCAGAGTAAATGCAGCTGTGTACCAAGAGATTTTAGAGCACTACATGCTTCCGTCTACTGAAAAGCTCTATGGAGATGAGGAATTAATTTTCCAGCATGATCTGGCACCTGCCCACAGTGCCAAAACCACCAGTAACTGGTGTACTGACCATGGCATTACTGTCCTCGATTGGCCTGCCAATTCCCCTGACCTGAACCCCATAGAGAATATGTGGGGTATTGTGAAGAAGAAGCTGAAAGACACCAGACCCAACAATGCTAATGAGCTAAAGGCCGCTATTGAAGCATCCTGGGCATCCATAACACCTCAGCAATGCCACAGGCTGATTGCCTCCATGCCACGCCGCATTGATGCAGTAATCCGTGCAAAAGGATTCCCAACCAAGTACTGAGTGCATTAATGGACATTTTCAAATGTTTGATTTTGTTTTGCTGTTATAAATCTTTTTTTTTTACTTGGTCTGAGGAACTATTCTAATTTTTTGAGATAGGATTTTTGAGTTTTCTTAAGCTGTAAGCCATAATCAGCAATATTAAAATAATAAAAGGCTTGCAATATTTCAGTTGATTTGTAATGAATCCAGAATGCATGACATTTTTGTTTTTTTAATTGCATTACAGAAAATAAAGAACTTTATCACAATATTCTAATTTTCTGAGACAGTCCTGTATATATATATATATATATATATATATATATATATATATATATATATATATATACACACACACAACGTGAAAATAATAATATCTAATAAAACCTTTAACTTTGTGCATTTTGTCTCTTTCTTCATGCACATCAGCGTATGGCTGCACAGAAACACTGACATGAAAAGTCAAACACATTCACCTTATAGAAGGCATGTTACCCTGGTAGGATGTGCTAATGAGGAAACATTGTATATTCATTAGGCTAAAGACGGTGCGCACACGCACACACACACACACACACACACACACACACACACACACACACACACTAACTTACCAATTAAAAGAGAAGTCATAAAATGTGATCTTTAAACCTTCACTGTGTGTTGGTTTAGATTCCACATTACTGAGTCATGATGAACTAATCAATACTCATACAGTATGCACTAACATACTGTATAGAGTTAAGAGAATGGACATACAGTATGCATGTATATATTCCCCATGTGTACACACATCTGCTGTGCTGCTATTTTTCCATTATAATTGTATAAGTGGCTTATTAAAAAGGTGGTATGTCCTATTTCCTTCGTTAAAAACTGAAGAGACCTCCAAACCAGTGTTCACCTACTCCATGTTTATCGGGGGTGCACTTCAGGATGCAATTTGTATTGGTTTTAAATGAGTATTTTTGATTTACGTGGTCTGAATGCCATTTCCAAAGCCTTTCCAGGTGGGAGATATTATCATAGAAATCCCATTTTACCAGCCGAGCTTTAAATCTGTTAGTTTACAGCAATGTTTCCCCCAAACGATCTCCTTAAAGGTCCATAATGGGTTTGCTTCTGATGGATCACTGCACGTATAATGTACTTGTGTATTACAAAAAGCAAGAGTCTAACATCTAGTAAATTAAAGTATGGTAGTACGTCTCCGTCAGCCAGTCAAGTTGGAGTTTGCATCCATGACTGATTGTCATAATTGCATATGAATTCTTGAGTTATGGCCAAAAATGTGTTTCTTGAAGTCACAGTGAGTCTTTGACCAAATTCTAATGAGTTCATCCTCGAGTGCAAGTGGACATGAGCCTGAGATGTCGCGTTCATGACGATGGGACAGACGTGTACGTATTTATGGACGACCGGAGAACATAATGCTTTAAAAAAGCAGCTGCACGACAGCATGAGTTACATTTCAGAAAATAATCCTGCATAAACTGTCACCACGAAATCAGAATGTAAACTGTAGGTGAGGTCCGTACACATGCGTGTTGGTGTGCACTGTGAACATAACTGTGTCATTATGTCTGCAGCGTCACAGACATGTTTCATTAGACTCATTAAATGTTACCTACTGTCTCGGCAGGTGAGCGTGGCTGGTTTCCCTGTGACAGGTGTCGCACACATGCAGTGAGTAGAAACATGCAAGATGTCGATCCACGGAGACAGAAAACCCAAAGTGGGAAAGAAAGACAAAACAATCCAACCATTGAGTAAAAACATGCAAAAACATAAAAAAAATAGTGAGCATCAATCAAAAGGGGAATCAAAAGAACAGATGGTGCAATTAAGTGAATAAAACGTGGCAAGATTGATGGTTATGTGCATGTATGAAATGAACTGGAGAGCTAAAAGTTAACAGTGTGAAGTAAATGACAGCAGGCTGATGGTATAACATTTACTCTCAGGGTCATTACAGCAAATGAGCCACTGTGCAGTAAACACTAAAGCAATCAAATGCTTGATGAGGAGCATATTGATTGAGAAAGAGAGACGGAGATGATACAGTGACAGATATGAGAACAGCAAAGTAAAGCTCCCTGTTGTTCTCCCCTCCTGTGCGATTATGTGAAATCGTACAAACAGATCATTTTGATCCTTTGTAAAGTTATTGTTGAGGTTTCTGGTTTGCATTGTCTTCCCTCGCTCACTACGTTCAAACAGCCGCGTCAATATCCATCGGGGACGACGTGTGAAGTGGCTTGGGAAGAATCAGTCGACTTCAGACAGAATCCTGATGGCTGCAAGGCTCTCCCTACTCTTTCCAAATCTCTCCATCAAACACAAAAAGATCTCAATCTCCTCTTGATGTCAGAGGCCGAATCTAAAGCACTTCCCTTTAGTGGCCGGGTCACTTCCTGTGTGCCACGCTGTAACTTCTCAAAGCAATCCTCAAGTGAGGATTTAGCAGGATTACAGATCAGATATGAGAAGGAGCTGACACCTCTGAGGCTGTTGTTACAAAACCTTCCCTGCTTTTTCTCTATCTCTCGTGTTCTCAGATGTGTGCCACACACATGAGGCCGGAGCTTCCTCCTGTCTGCATTCCACTGACGAGCCAGAATACACACATGCAAATGAGGCCGAGGCTCTATCTGGAAGTCATTATATTCCAGGTTTCATAGCCGCGAGTCGCACAGGGACGAAACCTTTCTTGCACCTTTTCATTTCACTAAATGAAAGTGCAAATACACTGAGAGGCAAATTGGGACATGATAAGGTGAGGATGCTTCAGCGGCGTTCGAATCAGCAAAAGTGATGAGACGGTGAAATTATATTATAAACGGGGATCGGGGGGTTAAGGCTATCACATTGGGATGCCTGATTGGAATTTGGAACAATCTCCTTTGGGCAGAACTTTTTCCATGAGATAGTAGGAACTCTGTGATCCGCCTCAGCACTTTCTCTTCTATCCACAAATCCCTGAAACTATTTTAGCCGCAGAGTTTGGTTTATGAAGCATTGACAGCTCAGCACAAAAGGTAGAATTAGACAGAGAAGTGAAAGCATAGGGAGAAAACTGGACATTTATTCTGCCATTTGAACTGCGGATGAGCTCGAGAGGGCATTGTGTGGAGAGGAGGATGAAGCCATAAAGAACTAAGCAGACCTCTTTAACAAAATGCGAGTATAATTGGTGTGAGATCAGTCTGATACAGAATGCGTGTGTGGTCGGGATAAGGAAAGGCAGAGGGTTGATATCCTCCTTGTGCAATAATAGTTTCTTAATCCAAAGAAGTATAAATGCTGAGTCAAAGTATTAAAGTAGGAATAAAAATGACCTCTATAAGTGAATAAAGTCAGTTTTCGTCACACGCCCTCACAGGCAGCAGAGGCTCAGTTTTAACTTTATTAAAACTCTGATCACTTACTCGGATTAGTTCCTGGAGACGTGCGTGTGTCCTCATGTGTGCATAGTATAAAACGTGACATGACTGTGTGTGTGCGTGTGTGTGTTGGATTAACATGAACTTAATTAGCAGAGGCTGCGGCTAAGATGGACTAAAGACTCTTTAGAGTGAACCCAGTCATTTCCAGAAGAGGCTGCTGTTCGTCTTTGACTTCTGAAACGTCCAAAGGATGTTTGTTTCTGAGGCCAACAGTACGGGAAGTAAAGACAGCACGTTTTTTTCTATCAAATTAAAATGACATGGCTGTTGTGCACTTAGGCAGTGGCCACCCGCATGTAAGAACTCGTAATTATTGTCTTCCTGTGAGTGTCCCTCATACACAAAGTGGATATTAAGGGGAGACGCCCCATATGGTAACAATCCCCAGCTGATTACTAACATTGGGGCACATATTTTATAATTTTTCTGAAATGTTAAATATGCAAATATGTGCTCATTTGCATATATTTCCAAGTCAGAAATGTGAACATTAGATAAAGCAGGTTCAAAATTCTTGTTTCATTTTGTTGACTTATTAGTGTCTCGCCTTCAATTGTCAAATTGCAATCACATGTGTAAGTGAGTCATTCTTAAACAAAGGGTTGTTAATTGTCTGGATTGTGTGTGTGTGTGTGTGTGTGTGTGTGTGTGTGTGTGTGTGTGTGTGTGTGTGTGTCTTACCCACGTAGAGCTGGCTGAACAGCTCTAGCCGTGTGTGCCCCTGTGCAGGAGCAAGCTGAGATGCCCGATATGTCTGATCTAACTGAAGGACGGACTCTTTGACGTTTCGCTCGGCCATCACGCGATGCCATTGGTCATCATTGAGGGGCGTGGCCGAATGTACCGTTAACTCCACGGGTCCGTTTCCAACGTCGAAGGAGAAGGAGATGACTTTAGGAGCTGCAGAGAGGGAGAGAAGACCAAAGCATCCATCACCTGAAGTCATTTATTAAACCACATGACGCAAACATCCCAACTTTCTAGAAGCCATAACTCTGTGTTCTGTTGGAGCCTCTCTGCAGGTAAATATGCATTCAATTTCTAATCTAATGGCTCATTTGTTTCAAGGCCATTCATTTGGCTTGTATAGATTTCAGCTTTGCAATAGACGACTGCTCACAGCTTTGGACATGACTAATCCCACGGGCAGTCGATGGATACCAGGAACTTTTAGCTTTGCATGACATAAAGTTGTACCGCAGGAGTTTCCAAAGTGTTTTTGTTTTGCTGTTCTTTAACTTCTGAAGGTTTGTTTGGAGACGTGAAAAACAAAGAGAGAGAAGAAACAACAAGAGACAGACAGTGAACGAGAAGGAACATTAAGGGAACATGTGGGCAAGATGCTTTTCTGCATGATTAATCTCCATCATCTTAAAGTAAGTGCTGTGTGTGTGTGTATGTGTGTACGTCAGTTGAAATGCCAAAAAGTTTGGTGCTTCTATATATGTGAGTATATATATATATATACACACATACACACACACACACACACACACACATACATACATACGTATACACACATACATACATACATACATATACATACATACATACACACACACACACACACATGCATACATACATACATTCATATATACACATACATATATACATACATACATATATACATGTATACATACATATACATACACACACATACATACATACATATATACACATACATACATATATACATACATATACATACATACATATATATATATATATATATATATATATATTCAACAGACCAACAGGGGGCACTGTTATACCTTTTATGACCGGTCAAATGTAATATTACTGAATTACAGTGTGTGTGTGTGTGTGTGTGTGTGTGTGTGTGTGTGTGTGTGTGTGTGTGTGTGTGTATTCTAATTCCCCCCTCTATCTCAACTCGAGACATATGTAATATTATAAAATAAAGCTTTTTATAAATACATTTGAAAGTTAAGTCTCGTCTTTTCTAACTGCAGACGCTGTTGGTTTGGATTCACATTTGTATTATTAGAATATTACATCGTTGTTTCTGACAGCATGGGCATCATGTGAATGCTCGCTTCTGCAAAATGTCAAAGGAATATTTTCGCCTTGAAGGGAAAAACGCAACAATGAGAAAACAATGAGGGAATTATTTTTGACGCTGGAAAGACGATTTGCAATTGTCAAATTAAAACCCAATTGGAGTCTTTCCTTAATGTTTGGGACTACTGTGAGGCCGCTGTATAAACGCTATATATTCCGGGTGGTGCCATATGGTAGTTATTGGCAGCAGTGAGCTGCAGTCGTAGAGATGATGAATAACCACTTCATGGCTCTATATGTTACGGCTCCATTATGGCTTCATTAGGCCCACATATTAGAGAGGATCATTTTATGTAGTGGTCAATGGGGAAATGAACTTTCTGTCTTTTCCTTTGCCCAATCAATGTGCCCGGCCCTTTTCTCTCTTTCATATTGCTTTCATCTAATTATCTTTTTTCACTTATTCTCCAATTCTTCTATCTCTTCCATCCTGAGTCCACACACCATCTGTGTTACTTCTTTTGTTCTTTCATTGTTTGCTCATTTTGTCTTCATCTGCAGCTTGCTTTTACTTAACCATCCCTAATGAAGCACTTCCCCCTCCCTCCCATCCTCCTTTGATCCCTTTCTTTCAGACATTATCATTTCCTCTTGAGATGCAAAGACACCAGAAAAAAAACGGTCCGTATGTGCCACGTGCATTAACCAATAAGACGCATCTGAATCGCTTATACACAATACAGCAGCGTGCAGGCAAATAGATATATGTACACACAGTGAGTACAAGCCCCCTGACAGGCTGTAGTACACTGAATTAATGATGTCTGTTTGCAGAGCAGGTCTGCAGGGCAGGGGGGAGCGACATCAGTTATTTTAAATGCTGAAAGAAAGCCAAACATATATCAGATTACTCCAGTAGAAACAATTCTAATAGCAATGCTGAATGGCATGTGAGTGTGTGTGGTTAATTGTCTGTTGTTTTAGCAGCGCTGCAAAGCGAGATGAATGCCCTACAACTTTCTTTTTCCTCCTCTGTCCACAGACAGGAGTGGAAAGTAAAGTGCCCTCAGAGCACGGAGCTCGTCTCGTCTAATTGCATAGCTGTGATGGATGTCATGAGTGTTAATGTGTGTGTGAATGTCGTTTTGTGTAGATACACTTGCATGTTGGACGAGAGAAAATCCAGCAGAGGCTTTTATTATCGGCAATTGGTTTCTATTAATCTTTTAATATGGAGAGTGAAAGAGTCAAGTTCTAAAACGATGCGTCAGCACAGCACAAGCAAACAATGATAAACAGTGAGAGAGTGTGTGTGTGTGAGAGATCGCTGCTCGTGTGGCTGTGCATACACTGTATGTGTTTGTCTCATGTGGAGTTTCATGTAGCAGCACTTGGCTGTATTATCACTTCTATGTCTTTTCAGTTACACTTGTTAAGTCTTTGCCGTTTGTTTCATTTGCTTCGTTCGCCTTTTGCTCTGTCTTCCACCGCAGTGAAGCTCGATTCAAAGCGCCTCAGAAAACCTGCTGCAGATGCTGAAACAAGATTTAAAGCAACTTCTCAAAAGCAAAGCATCTCTTTGTGACACAAAGGCTCTTTTTCTATGCTTATCAGCAACAAACTTGCATGTTCACAATGAAAAGAATCCAGAGTGTGTACATAGATCAGATATAGTGAGATGAAGATTAACTTCTGACAATCTGGAATATGTATTCTTAGTGTTGGCTGCTGCTTTTCTTTTTAGTAGATAACTACATATTGCTTTACAACTTTAGAAAGCTACAGATGCTTATACTTTAGCTAAACTTCAGATGTAAACTTCTTGTCTGCCTGGCCTTCACATAAAAAAGGCAATCAAAACATTTTTTAAGCCCAAGACTCAAGCAGGAAAGAGCATTTCTCAGCTGGATCCCAGACTGAAAGTGTTTATAACCTTTGGGCGAGACTATCACTGAAATTGCAGCCTCTTAAAGACCCAGAATATGGCACATACACACTTTCCACTGAGCCCCAAACGTCAAGCATTTCTGTATTTAGGGACCTTTCTATCTGTCCTCAATCCTGTTAGCAGTCCACTTCACATGCTTCTGAATATGCCCTCAATGTTGCCTCTCAAATGTGTCTGTGTGTACTTCTTAAGATTCAAAGAGGAATAGTGTCCACCTGATGGCTTTGAGTCTGCTGAGGTCACAGTAATGCATGTTTCGTACAAGGCTGTGTGTGTGTGTGTGTGTGTGTGTGTATATCTGTAAATGTGTGTATGTGCTTTGAGCTCCTGCAATGGCACAGCTATGCTATTCTGGCCTAATGCTAGTCATTTCATACCTTGACCGGATTGGAGCAGATACAGTTTTTGCACCAGCGAGAGCCGAGAGGGCAGAGATGTGTTGTTTATGTGTGTGAGCGTGCGTGTGTGTGTGCGCGCACGCAACGTCGGTTTGCGAGTGTGTGTCTAAATTTGTGCTGTGGGGCAAAATGCAAGATAGCAAGGGGGAAACACCCACCCACCCACACACACACCCACCCACACACACACACACACACACACACACACACACACACAGCATCTTTGTGTGTGTACATCTGGAAGACAAATATTAACCCCTTTGGCAAACTTGTCACTGTTCCTGCATGTACAGTAAAGTGTCAGCACATTGAATTCTTTCTGCAAGAATAAGTGTGTGTGTAAAGGCATGTATTTAACATTTTGCAAAATCAAGTTCAACTGCAAGAAAGGAAATCAAATGAAAAGCTAATGGAGCGTTTAGGCCACAAACAAATACATATCCATATGTGTCATGACTTGAATCATCTGTTCACTTTGTGTCTATTGACAACCACAGCAGCAGGAAACAGTAAGTTGCCGTTGACACCAAATGTTCAAATCCTTTTAAATCTCATTGAAACACAATAAATCATCCATCGCCAGCCACGCTGCGCTGGGAAGCCCCTTCACAATACACCTCCGTGATTCAATTCAAGCACGAGATTTTAACATTCATGTTTGTGTGGCTCCACAGAGGCCGCTGGGATGTTCGTTTGAGTCGTTGGAACAAGATCACAGAAGCCGACTGCATGACATATCAATCATAAGTCTCAAAAAGGACTTAGAGAATGTGAAACGAGGTTCAAAGCTGGTTTTTGGTATTTAAAACGCTTCGTCTCCTCTTCTCTCACACTTTCATTTCTAGACTTTATGTATGAGATTATACAGATGCAAGTCCGAGTCAAGTCTCTAATGTTTACGACTCAATATGTTTGTGCCAACAGCGTTGTGTCTTTTTGGGTTTTAATAATTTTTTAAAGCTTAGGAACAAGGACTTGATTCAAGGTAGAGCAACAGAAATACATCCGAGACATATGTTTGGAGAAGAACTGTATTTTCACTTGCATATGAAAATGAAATATGAACCTTTACAAGTGCTTTGACTGCAGCCAAAGATGGAATAAAACATTTCTCAACAAAGTAATACAAATAATGATTAACAATAACTTAAAGCCTAAAGAAGCCCTGAGAGGTGGGAAACACTGTTTTTTGGGGGTAATGTTGGTGAAAAACTACATTTATCTTGTTACGTCTATTGATGTCAGAAGATGTCAAAGGTATATTAACTATAAGAGGCTTTCTTAACAATCTCCAGAACGATTTGAAGAGGAGAACAGTTTTTACTGTTAGTTCAATTCCTGCCTGGTGCTGTCCATGGTGCTGAAACACAGGATGTGTGCTCTGGACACTGCTCAGTGCTCAGACACACCTTTACACCCCATCACTAGCTTAGCCATAGGTGTTCTAGTTTCATATCACATCAGTATCTTCACTCCAGCTTTATAACTCAGCCTGCTGCAGCCTCCTCAAGACAGTAATGTCACCTGGACTCAGACTGTTAACTTATTTCAGGCTAAGGTTTAGAGGGATACAGAAGATAAACTAAGGTTTTGGCCAACATTAACCCCCAAAACATGTTTCCACCTAACCTCTCAGGGCTTTCACACACTTCTCTTTTCTTTTAATTTAGAGACTCGTTATTAAGATGTGGGCACCATTTCAACCAGATCTCTTGGTTTGTGTCTACTTTATTCATCAGTGCTGTTGCATCTCAAGAATATCAAATCTGCGAGCATCTTTGAACTCAGTCTTGCACGATGATGAGATAATGCCACCCATGACTGAACACCCTCTCAACTGCTGCACCGGTTGCCCTTATCTTCTCCACTGCTGCTCTCAGGACGCAGGAGTCTTTCCATTCCTGCCAAGATCTGACAGCAGATTATATTATAGATTATAAACATATGGTTAGATTACAAAATAAATGACTGTAAAATGCACCACATGCGTTTTGTTTCATTTTATTTTTATGGATTGTTAAATATTTATTTTCCTAGAAACTTCTACCCATAAGAGAATAATTCATTTTAAAATTATTTTGTGTTAAAAAAAAGTCCTGGAATAGGGTGTTTTATAGCAGCATTACTCAGCAATAAGTGATGATAAAATATTACACTCACCCAGTTCCTCTTTAATCTTCATCCTGTTATCTTCTGCTGCAAAGACATCGTGTCGAGGCCAGCAGAGACAACAGGATGGATCCAGCAGAACAGACAGCATATGCTCCAAAACACCTACAAGCTCTTTGTGGTTAAGTGCTCTTGGTGTAAGACTCGGCTCTTTATGTCTTTGGGCCTCGAGAAGACTGTTGAGTCTGTGATTTTCCTAATGACTGATGGCTTCCACCAGCCGTAAAGTTGAACTCCATCTGACTGATGATGCTGAGAGGATACTGAGGTTGGCACCATATTCTGCCTCTAAAGCTTCTTTTAACCCACAAGTGGAGAGAAGCTGACAGCAAAATTTATCCACCTTAGCCGTTGGGCTGCTCAGTATGTTTATCTCTTTCTGCCTATCATGAAAAACTAGCTGTAATGTGCAAAACACTGCAGGCAATGTTTTCCACGGTTGCTCTCAATGGATTCCACGTCTGCTTGGTAATTATCTCCTCTTCTCAAAGGCCGGGGTCTTCCTCCCTTTTAGACCACAGAGGCCCTCTTCATATTTGAAGCTTTATCACAGATGATATGTAAGTCTTTGCTTCATTTCATAGTTATCACGGTGTGTTTAAACGTATCACTTTTTCTCTCTCGCTGCTGTGAGATCCTGTAAATGTGTCACAGCGGAGAAGAACAGACGGTAGTTTTGACCTTGGCTATTTTGGCTCAAGTAGCTTGTGAAATATAATGTGCAAAAATAGGAAGGCCACACCTGTTATTCTAATGTGTCAGATAAATATTGAAACACATCTCATGCAGCTCATCTCATTTTCAGGTTGTAGCTACAAAACGTCAAATAAAGAAGTGAAGTTTTGTTTTTAACTTTTTAAATGCACCAAGCTTTTGTGTTTGCGTGTGTGTGTGTGTGTGTGTGTGTGTGTGTGTGTGTGTGATTGTGAGATAAACTGCAGATGTTTTCTGGGGGGGGGGGCAGACTCCAGACTCTTGAATGTTTGCAGTTACACACTCAACACTGAAATACGTACAATTCACCCATGTCACTGACACCATTGTGACTGTGTGTGTGTGTGTGTGTGTGTGTGTGTGTGTGTGTGTGTGTGTGTGTTTAGACTTTTATGAATGCTCATATTTGCAGTAATATTTTTTGGAGAGACAAAGAGAGAGAGAGTGTGTGTGTCTGTGTATTTCTCAGTGTGTGCGAGAGCTTGTGCTTTGTCAACCCTGAAAATGGGTGATTTGGTTAAACAGAGGTTTATAATGGACATAATTATTGCACACACCAATTACCTTAAATAAATGATTGCTCTCTCTTGCAATCACACAAAGTAGTGCGCCATAATCACAATTAGGAAGGCAATTGACTGTTGCTGTTGTGTGCATCTACATCAGTGTGTGTGTGTGTCAACGTAACTCTGAGTGTGTGTGGTGACAGGTTGCACCCGACCGTTGGATTAAACCTCACACAAGGTTAGATAAAGAGTCAGAAGGAAGAAGAAAGACAAAGAGAGAGAAATGACTTTCACACACACACAAAATCACTCATATGAATCTTACATTTAAGCTCCAAACGAATGAAGTCAGTGTTGCCCAGGTTTTCCAGAAAGACGCCGTAGGGCGCGCTGGTCTTGAAATAGAAGGATATGTCTGCGCTGGTCTCTCCCTGGAAGGTGGCAAAGTGCAGGTAGGATGACGGGATGGTGAAGGATGCAGCGTTCCAGTAGTTATCTGTGGAAAAATAGATACAATCACAACTCTGGAACAACCCATCCTGCATACTGCGCCCTCCATCAGCACTGTGGCAAACACTGTAACACATTTCAATCCGATAAGCTGAAGAATAAATTCATTGTAGAAACGGTTTTATTTCAAATGGTTATGCTGCAATTTTCATTTCATTACAAAAAGCTATCAATCTACTGTGGATAAAAGAGTGTTATCTCACGTCCATTGTGTGGCTCATTTAATATCTCCTCAGTAAAAATTAATTAATCGCCTAAAACTCTATTTCTGTGCAGAGCCTGTAATTTCCTGCATTCCCTCAATAAAACTCAATATAAAATGTGTCATATAGTAGCAGATGAGGACCTGAGAAGGGGACAATGGTACATGGATATAGTGCTGCGGAATTTTTGATAACTTTTCTAATGACTTTCATGAAGCGAAACCAGCGGCAGCTAATGAAGACAAAGTAGCAGCATGCTAAACAGCTGCTGATGAATTATCAGACTGTGGTTGATGAACAGACTTCTCTGCTGTCCGCTCTCCTCTCCCCTCGCCATGTCTCTGTCTCGCTCCTATCACTCAAGGAAGGGGGGACAGAAGAGGAGGAGGAGCAGAGCTGAGGAGAGGGAGAAGGCCAGGCACGGGTGAGAGGACAGAATATTGAAGACGTGATGGAAAACAGGAGAGACAAGTCATACGCAGAAGGATGACAGGAGGAGAGGAGGAGCTGAGGTGCATATGAAGGGCAGGAGGAAGAGGTGAAGAGTGAAGGTGGTGTAAGCTGTGTGAGATCTCCTCTGCACCATCAGCTAGATGAACAGTAAACAGGAGCGGGGAGAAATGTGTGCGTGTGTACAAGGAGGACTGCAATTAATAATTCATATCAATGAACTTTCATTTGTTAAATTATTGATTGATTTGATTGAATGTACTAGTGACAATATTTAAAAAAGAAATATATGATGTATTTATTTATAAATAAATAATATATGCACAGCTTCTTTGTATAGTATTTGGCACAATAAAACCCAAGAGCTTATTTCCTTTGTGGTCCTTTGGGTGTAGGTGTGTGTTTGACTTCTACACGATGTTATCACATCTCTCTGAGCCCAACGTATCATCAAACTGCCGACATTGTTCGATCGACAGTCCAAAACCCAAAGATGAATTATTTTTATATATATATATATATATATATATATATATATATATATATATATATATATATATATATATATATATAAATAAATGTCAGATGCTTATCTATCAGGCAACTTATCAGTTATTTGTCTTATCGTTTGCTTCCTTTCAAGCATGAGTTTATACCGCTTTATGTGTGCGTATGTGTGTGTGCATGCCTGTAAGTGTAGGCATGCACCAGTGTCCATGCATCTGTGTGTGTGTGTGTGTGTGTGTTTGTCTCCTGGCTCAGTGCGATAAGCGCTCCCCAATGACAAGGCTGAGCTTCTCCCATCTTCTCCTTGCCTCACACCCTGTCACCGGTGGCAAGGGCAGATAGCGGCCAGGCGCGCACACACGCACACGAGACCACCTACTGATACTGTCTTTGTGATTAGTGTGTTTGAAGTTGAAATACTGTTCATTTCTCTACGGGAGGCAAAGCCAATTATTGAACAGGGTTAATTTAGGACTAAACAGGAGGAAGCCTGCAGAGGCTACAGAAACAAATAATTATGTTTACGATGTTGTTGCATCATAGCAAGAAGGACCACAACCGCTGGTGACACTGATGTACAATCACGGACTTAATTGCAAAGGAATTGTTTTGATGATTGCATCATATGCAGGGCTGCAGGTACAATAATGACGGTATCCTGAAAACCTGAAAGAAGTTGCTTAGTTTTCTTTTGTGTAAATTGCTTGAACAAAATCAGCCCACACAGGGCAAATAACACACAAATACATAAATAACATACGAAAGGTTTGATGTGCTGTGATATCTATTTGTATGCACTGAATGAGAACTTAAGCGCTTCGAGCAAGAGAGTAAAAAGAAGGACACAGAAGCAAGAAGGACACGAGGATAAAGAACTACAGCCTGGAGGCGAGTCACGCTTCAGAAGGAGGGAGAGAGAGGGAGAGGGAGAGAGGGAAGTGGGAGGAGGTTAGAGCGAGGGAGGAGGTTAGAGCAAGAGAGGGCTCAAAGGGGATCTCTGGTGTGAGAAGCAAAGGAGAACAAAACATTAGGGGGTTGACAGAAACTGAGTGTTGGAGAGAAAACAGTGTTAGAGGAATAAACTTTGAAGCCAAATCATAAACCTCTGATTGCCGCGGTGCCAGATCCACAGATGCAACTGGTTGGCGAGACTCTGTGGCACATTTATCACTCCCATATTGAAATGTTTATCAAATGAATGTTTCACAAACTAATGCAGCACATAAAAGTCTTTCCTGACTGAGACGCCACACATATTAAAATGGTAGCTGGAATGCCTGATAACACGAGGCTAATTGAGTCCATGCCAAGAACTCATTTTGACAGAATAGTTTGTTTGCCAACGAAACCCAAAACGACATATTGGAGGATCAGCGACCGGCGCACGTTGGGAGCAAAACTAAAACTACTTTGTTAGGGTTAGGAAAGGGTTAACATATGTATGATTTTCACTCGGGTTGTATACGTTAATTTACCATTTGTTGCACCTTTTACTAAGTCACCTCCTTTTCTCCCGTCGTAATCTACAAGTCGCCGCCGAACAACAAACATGAATATGGGTCGTAGAAAGCTGCTTGCAAAGTGATGAACACTTCAAAAGCAGGTGTTTCTTTTGGACTCTGAAGTGGTTTTCCTCACAAGCCATTTGTCTCCGTGTTATTGGTTCTTAGGATGACGTCAATCTCCTGGATGCCCATGCTCTCATTGTGTGTCGCACTGCTGTACACAATACAGCTTACCTAAGTGTATCTCAGATACACTTTCAGGAAGTCGATGCTGAGCTACTTGAATGGCACAACCTTCATATAGAGAAGCAGAATAACGGCTTTCAATGATTAGACCAAATGTTTTGAGTCTTCTGTTGCTTGGTCGCGACTCCCAATACCTCCTAACCCAGTGCACCTGACATCAAAACCTTATTTGAAACACTTCACAAATGCATACAATGACTGAGTGCAGCATTGAAAAGCAAACATTCACTGTGTGGAAAGCACATCAGTTAGCAGCGTGTAATTATTCAAAGTGAGTGCCCACGACCCGCATGCCAATTAAGGAAATACACGACACAACAATTCCCATTTTGTCAACATCAGGCTTTATAGCTTTTCTGCTGTGGTTTGTTGGTGCAGTGATCATGGAACCTAGAATACAGCAACAGCTCCATCTGCACAGTTTCAAGGAGGAAATCATTTCCCAGCATGCATCAATACGATTTATGCAGCACAAACTGTGACTGGGGGATGTTTGATGTGTCGCTACTGTTTTACGTTAATACAAACTTGTTTAGCCGTACTAATAGCATGGCTCTATGATGTAATGTTGGTTCACCACTTTGAACAGAATGAAACATCTCATCCGATCCTCAGCAGTTAAACATCCTTCAACCAGAAGACTCAGGTTTGACACCAGGCAGGGTTCGATAAAGAAGATTCATTCAACCAAGAAAAACCGCACATACTCCAAAATTATTCATTCTTTTGCACTTTGTGAGTCGATGTTGTTTCCACGTCGATGTTTGCATGTTGTGGCCATCTCAATCAAACCCTGAACACAGCTGCTGACCTCTGGTTGGGACCACAAGGACTCTCAAGCCCAGTGAACTGGAGCGGCTGACATGATGTGAGATACAGTTTGAGGTGAAGTTTGGGTCTGGAAGCCAACTAGATGATTCATCTGTCTATGCTTGACCAGATGGGTTATGTGACAGTAGCAGCAGATGGTAAGGATGACTGACTGCTCTGTCTCAGGTCATTAACAAGGACATTTTCACACACAGATACAACCACACATGTCAAAATACATGTGCAAACACTTTGGAAATCAAAATGAATGAGCATTGTTGGCTGTAGGCAGAAGAGAATACACTTACTGCCACAATAGCTCATATTAATAACCTCATCCTGCATGTGCACACAGAGCGAAGTGTCTTTTCACTGTACATGGTGACATTCAGGATCTCAGGCCTGCTGGAGGACCTATTACTCAGTTTGCAGGAGCAAACACACACTGTGCCACCTCGTTTAATTCTTCCACTTGCTGCTTATTCTGCTACTTCAGGTGCAACGTTGTTGGGGGGCTTTTTCATCAAAGGACTAAGAATAGTGTCTTCTAACAAAAGAGACAGCAGCGCCAATCACATAGGAAGCGGCCCTGAGGGCGGGCTCACATACCATTGCTCAAAACATAACACTTGTGTCATTGAGTTATCTGAGGCTTCTGTGTTAACAGAACAGAGAGCATTTGAAACTTCAGGTAATTAATTAGTGTATCATTTGAGAAATTATCAATCTTATATGTTGCTTGTCATATATGTTTTTAACACTTAACCTCTAGAGATGTAATCCTATAAAAGGTAATACAAATCTATTAAAAGACAGAAAGAGAAACATTTTCATTTATTACTAGTGTTGAAATAATCAATAGTGGAAGGAATACAAGCCAGCACTCTCTTTCATGCTATGCTTAAACTCGTATGTTCATATGGGACTGTGAAGTGCTCTCGGTAAAAAACATCCACCATGAATTATAAGATTAGAAACTTGTTTCTTTCATTTCCTTCCAAGGATTCTGGAACTGACCTTGCATGTACAGCTTTGATTACGCGTTTGGTCTATTGAATCATCCACCTGAAATACGACGCAGTTACGAGTTTAATGTAATATTGAGGGTCATCGTTTTTGAAAAATGGGAAAAATGTTAAAAAAGGATTTTATGTAACCGTGATTGCCGCAAGAAGACGCCGACCACCATTAAACACTGGACCTGATGCACCGGATCCACAATCAACTCACAGACTTTTCCTTTGAAAACCCGAAAGTAATTAGACCCATGTAATACACACCACACATCCTCAATGTCTTGAAAAGCCTGCGAGAATGACACAGATTAAAGAGACATTACACCGTATGTGGGCATATGAGCAGTGACAAATGGGCACAAACCAATTCATTAGTGTTGAACTATCATGGGTGACCCTTGTAAGCTTTCATTTGAGGCCAAGCATGTCTCATAGCAGGTGCACTACATTATGATAATAGAATGCATGCTGCTTTGCTTCATTTGCTGTCATTTATTTTCATTCCCAGTTATTAAAATGTCCAAACCCTTTTAACATCTATAAATGGGACTAATTTTTCTCTGTCTGCCTGTGACTGTATAGGCTGCCATTAAAGTAGCTCTGAAAATGGGCTTCATGAAGGCTGTAGCACGCACACGCACACAAAGTTGCACTCTTACTTTCCCTAATTCCCACCAAAGAAAGACGGACAGAAACACTCCCTCACCTCCCCTCCCTGACACACACACAGAGACACAGAGACACAGACACACACACACGCTCACGCATAAGTACCTCCTTACTAAAACTTTCCCTGACTGCCCAACACATTAGTCATTTGCCTATGAAAACCCATTATATGGCAGCCAATCATCATTGCTCTTACTGAGACAGAGCTCCATGCACAGTATGAGAAGCATCAATCATACGTGGAGTACCTATTCACGTGTGAAATGTTTAATATATGTTTAATATGCCTTAATGAGCCAATTTATAATGTATGCTCCATGTTCTGGTGTCCTGGCCAGCACTATTGCAAACATACCTCAAAGTCATCTTCATTTTGAAGTTAGTTTGTTAATTTGGTCACTTAATATAAAAGAGGATAACTCTCTTTGTCTCTCACACACACACACACACACACACACTCACACACACACAGATAATAGAGTAATGCAAAGAGAAAATGGCCACTTCCAAGTGACAGAAGGATCCATCTTTAATAATTGCGTCTGCCATACTGTTACATGATAGAGCCACACACAGAAACAGATGTGATGTCATGGGTCATTAAATCATGCTTTGTTTGTATGTTGGCGGCTCTGTGATGAAGGGACGTTCAGCAGATTGTGGATGAAGGGACCATAATGAGTGTGACACCTGTGAGGCGTTAGGGCAGGTGTTCTGTCATGTTATGCCCCCATCGACAGAACCAGGCCACTTCCTGTCTCCGGGATGAACGGACGGACTGAGAGTGAAACAATCTGTGCATGAGGGCAAACCATATAGAAGTGTTTCCTTTTTCGTTTTACACGCGGCACTGCACATCTGTAAAACACGTGCTGCACAGCTCCACTCTATTATTCCCATTAGTATGAAAAATGAGCAGCCAATAGATAATATATGAAGCATTATTATCGTAATGATCATACTGCCATACACTAAAGATTAAATCCATGTTTGCTTTTCCTCTCCACAGGATATTACTTTCCACAAAACCTCCCTGGTATTTTGTTACATCGCACAGAAGATATCAACATTACTTCCTCTCCGTGCCGTTTTAATCTATTTCATTTTAGGGGGATAAGAGAGGATGAGGGAGGCAGAGGTAATCTCAAAAGATAAAACCCCTTGATTGAGGAATTCATACGTTTCTGTTGTAAATCCTCTCAATAGGTAATACATAAGGGAAGTCACAATCAGATTGAATCTGCATCCACAGCTGTAGTTCAGTTCACTTGTTCCAGACAAAAGAAAAACCTGATATGGCTTTTTACTGTAGTTGTTGTGTGTTTCGTGTTCAGGTCACAATCAGGAGGGATGAGAGAACAGACTCCTGAAGACGCCTGTTGCATATCAAGCAAACAAATCAGCTTCTTGGTTCCTGGCGGCCTCCAGGGGGCCGCTCAGTAGATTATATGAGGGGCCGCAAAAAAAGGCTTAAGTGCAACACATGCTGGCCCTGCAGAGCATCAACGGTGACAGCAAACACCAACTAAGAGTGTCGCAACATATTGATATTGATGTGATAATGCTGTGTAAATCAAGTCGCTGGTTACAGGCTCTCTCTCCACCTTCCTTCACGTGTATTTTGAGTGTATTTCATTTGACAAAAATACAAATAAATTCCAAGGATTATATCATTACCGTGATTTCTTTGGGCCCGATCATCGTTTAGTGAAAATCTGATTTTGTGCACTGCACCAAACACACCACACAGACAGATAAGTACCAGGATGAGCTGATCTTGTGGTGCAAATGTTATAAATCTGCCGTTTCTGTTCGCGTCATCTTAAAGTTGGCTTGCCGACTCTCCTGGTGTGCATGCTGTACTTTTGTGCTCATCACACGCCCTGCAGCTCCTGAATATCTCAAGTAATGGGGTGTATTCCTTAGGGTTGTGTGGCTTTACATCATTAGCATAAGGTTTCCATTATCCAGTTGACTTTTTTGAAGTTTGAGTGAAAGCCGACTCAGACTCGTACAACAGATGCATCAGGAAAGTGATGAAGTTAATCCATGCTGAGCTGACAGAAACACAGTACAGGCTCGTGAGGTTATGAGGAAATATGACAGAGCGGCAGAATCTATGTGGGTCTTCCAGGTGACCCAAAGTCCCACAGAGAGCAGTGTGCCAACACTGATGAGAAGAGTGGATGAAGAGGATTAAACTGCCTTCACCGTGTGTCTGTGTTTCTACACCTGCAGTATCTGTTGTTCACCAGAGAAACAACACACATACATAAACACATGTGCCTACATTACACAAAAACACATATATGCAGAGGAGTACCACACACACACACACACACACACACACAGCCTCCCTGAATGATCGGCACAATATGAGTATGACCAATTGTACTCTGCTGTGCATGAAGTGTTTTCTCCTGGTACTAACTCTCTCACATAATACGTTTTAATTAAGACCACATTCAAACCATCAGCTGCCAATTGTAATAATCAAAAGAGGTTTGTTCCTTTCCAAAAGTTTGGCTAACAATGTCTGAATGTATTGTATGGTATTAAGACTCAGATTAGGGACGAAGAAAGAGGCAAAATGTTCTTCCACATGAGGAGAGTGAAGATAATTAAGACCAAAGTACTCTTCGCCTTTTTTTCAGTTGTGCCAGTTGTTTAAGTTACCCCTTTGTTCTTTTGTTAAGATAAAATAAGTAGCTTGTTGTGACTGCACCAACGTGACACTTTATCCAGAACATGTCGTCCTGCATTTACTCGCTGACTTTCAGAGAAGAGGACGTATCTTTTGGAGCCTATAGAGAGAGAAGTTCTTCAACAATGTTACAAAGGTTATTGAACATGTTCTCACAGCTCATTTATTCACTCTTAATTGAATTTGGGAAATATTCCAGTCTGGTTTTAGGCACGAGATCTCCTGAGGATCACAAATGACCTTCTTTGGACAAAAGATAAAAGGAGAAAATGATCTTATTTCTTTTGATCTCTTTGTGTTTCATTGTGCATGCAGTGCTACTTGACCTGCTTTGTGCGGTCAAGTAGCACTGCATGGACAATGCGTGACAATGTGCTGGCATTTCAAACACAACACTCGCACGGGTCAATAGACATCATAGAGCAATTCATATCTTAATAGGTGAGACAACCTTTATCCAGCCAGCCCAGTGACCTTTGGTGAAAGCACCATCTCATTTTCTCTATAAAAAGTCTGTCCGCGAAATTTCTACAACTTAACATCAAACAAGGGGAATTTAAATAGTAGCTGTATTAAAGACACTGGAGGTGATGAGCCGTACACACAGGTTGTGCAGTCGTGCCTCTACAACCAGCTGAGCATTGCTTTTAAAAATAAATCCCCACCTCTCAGCAGCTGCCTTGCAGAAGGTCATTAAAGCACGTTTCCTCTCAATTAGACCATTGCATCTGCGGCCCCCCTGCTCACTCACAGGTCCCTTTCACACCTGCAGCTAAGCCAGAATGCTTACATCATTTTTCTGAGCTGGCGCCTTGTAAGGTTTGAAGTTATTTTTAAGATCTAACTGATGATTCTGAAGCACAGAATGATTCCCGGCTGCATGGCGGACCTTTTCCCTCTCTTTGAATAAGAGCCAGATTGGCGTCCTCCGGCAGGACCCCTCCTGTGTCCGTGGACATACAAGTTGCTTCCTGTACATCCCTGATTCAATCATTCATCACATTTATAACACCTTGTAGCTCATGTGAGTCCTGCTCATCTTGATGTTGTTAGCCAAATCATCCTTCTGGATTCTGTTACATATTTGCCGAGCTGCCCATCAGTCAAAACACTAAAGACTGCTGCAGAATGTTGCATCAACAACGTCAGCTCCACAGTACATCTGTATCCATGACACAACACTTACCATCTCCTTGGCAACGGAGCGGTCCAACGGTCAGCTTAGCCTCAGAGCCCGGTCTGTTGGTGTCACCCACGGCTACCTGGCTGACTGGCAGGTGCTCTTTATAAACCAAGAGCCCGGCGTCTTCTCTCCTGCAGGAGGAAAGACAAGCAGAGGGAAGAGGAACCACGTTACACGCTGTTGAGTGTCTTCAGCTTGTTGTTTCAATCTGTGATTTCTGCAGATTTTGCTGTTTAGAAACCTTCTTGTATTTTGCATATTTGTTATTATATGGCTACACTATTCCTAACTATGCAAATACCCCTTTCCAAGAGTAATACTTTGATTTTGGAGCTATTTATGGATGAGATGGAGAGTAAAAAAATAAAAATATTGTATATACAGTAATTGATAACATTTTAAATATAGAAAATAATTAATTACTTTCTCTTGCTGTCACTAGTCCACCGACAATACAACAACAATGTAATATTTACAGCACAGCCTGAAAAAAAAAGCGCTTCGTGTACGCATGTGTGCGTCTGTATGTGCGTGTGTGTGTGTGTGTGTGTGTTTGTATGTGCTGCCAAAAATATGGGTAATGAGTGGAAGTAGAGTTATATGGGTAATATTTCATAAACTCACTCAGCCAAACAATGAGACATTATTAATGGAGTTCACCAGACAGAGTAAGACTTATTTGTAATCTCATCAGTTTTAGAGATGAGGAGGGAGACATGAACGTAAATGAAATCTCTCCTTCTTGCTAACACTCAGTAATTACTCACAGACAAACACACACACACACACACACACACACACACACACACACACACACACACACACACACACACACACACACACACACACACGCAATTGGTTTAATGAGAAAATCCATCAGCTGGCTAGAGGAGCTTTGAAATACAAACTGTTGGTTCTGGAGGCAGACATCCCTCTTAAAATAAACGCATCATTGATGGTGGCATTCATCATCCAGTCACTTTGAAGTTACGACACCTCATCAGACTGTCCAGTTAAAGCAGAGTCTGAGCTGACATCAATGCAAACATTAGTGGTCGCAGTAGTGACAATCTTTTGAAATATTCCCATCAAAATGTCCATGGGGAATGCAGGTTTCACTTGATATTACAATACAATCAGCGGCCATTCCACAAAAGAATTGCACAGCTTTCACGGCCGCTAAACCTGAACAAAAACAAACGCTGCCAAGCAAACAGCATCTCAGTGCTCCTGTGCCATCTCCACGTAATGACATTTGGTAATAAGCATTAACTTGGAGCAGAATCGGCGCCACACGCAGCTACAGGGAAGTTATTAGTGGCTTCAAAGAGTTGGTGGGAACTGAAGCCCGTTTATAAAGAGGGTTCGCTCAAACTCAAATATTGTGTCATGAAAAATAAATAAGTTACGCACAGCTCCTCTCTTTCTCTGGAGACGCACTCATTGTTTCTGCTGCGGTGAGGTCGCTGCAGGTATTTAAGAAACGGTCTCAAATATCTCCAAACAAGAGAATGCAATTAACATTTTCCTCATAAATGATGTATTATTTCAGTCATGTGTGCTCAGCAGCGCTGAGGCGTATCTACTAACAGCAGAGAAGTTACATGAGCTCGAGTCTGAACCGACTTCTGGCTCAGACTGAGGCACATTTATACTTTACCACATGGACAGTTGTAATCAGGCGCTGTAAAATCATTAGTACAATATGTTTTGTGTTTTGACCTTGAGACGGGGAAGATAGTGGTTGCAAATGATGTCAATTCATGAAAGCTATCAGTGGCCTCAGTACTTTCTTTGTGAATTCGCCCTTCAGTGCTTCTATGTCAGCTGCAGTCATGCAGGATGTTCTGTTCTTTGTAGCGTTCTGGAAGTATTCAGAGTTTTGTTTTTTTATATGTGAACCAATATATACGTAATGCCAACCAAGAAGCTTTTCTGAACAGAATATGCACTTATGAAACATAATAGGCATTTTATATGTACATTGACCTTTACAATTTAATTCAAATTTCTTTTTTTAGAAACAGTTGCACATCTGAAGTACAGTGCTTTGACATTTAACACTGTCAAAGTCAAGCAGTTCCTCAGACCAGCTGAGAGATTCTGTGGGTGGGCTGGATGACAAACACTCATCTGTCCCTGAAGAGACAGACTGAACAAAACTGATCAACTGGAGCTGCACAACACTATAGTGGCAATATAGAGTAGACATCTTTACTTCATTCAGGTAGTTAAGACGCTCAAATGTCCACAGATTATTGATTGTAATTTTGTTACAGTCTTGCTTACTGTTGATATGCCAATCAAGCTTTGTAATCTAGCACTGCATATGTGCGGTTTACAATAACGGCGGCATATTAGTACGTTTTTGGTCTTTGATTGACAGGAAAAGACAAAAGCAGCGTCTTATTTCTAGTCGACGGCTGTAGATTTCACTGCAATGACACCTTTAATCAGCGACAGCTAGCAAGCTAGTCTCCCAGTCTCAGGCTGACTTGTTAAATATGCACTCATCCTACATATGTCACATTGTGATAAAAGACTAAGGCTGAAGCCACATATCCCAGGGGAAAAGTTTGCTTTCCCACCAGTTTAGAATGAAGACATGGAAATAAAGAAGCAGTAAGTTCTTGTATTGAAGGGTAGATTTAGTTAGACGTGAAGCTTTAGCGAAATCCTAACTCACTCATCATTTCCTCGCTGTCAATCACGTTATCAGCTGTTCACATCCATCCACTAGCACAGCGACACACATATAATGTTAGCAAATCATCTTTACTGCTGTCTGTTTTTAAACTTTCTCTGCCTCAAGTGCGTTAATGCTGCTGTTACGTACGCCCCTCCACCTCCCCATCACCGCCCAGTCTTCAGAGATTCATCATTTCATCAGACTAGATTACACATCTTGTCTAAGCACCGAATATTTTGTGTCAAGACAATTATCTTTTCCTCATTCACTGCCATATTGTGTAGTAAAGGAAAACATACTAATATGGAAAACTTTCAAAGAGTTTCACCCGTAAGAGAAAAAGCTTTTAGGATGAAGAGCTTTTAGCCATAGAGCATTAAGCAGAATGCTCGGCAGATGCGCTGACTCAGCGGCATGAATGTCCCTGCATGACCCGCTACGCTCCACTGCAGTGGGTGGACTGGGTGTGACCCAAAAACTTTCATTGGCAGCTGTTTCTGCAGACTGTAATTAAAGTCAATGCAAGTCTGAAACTGTAGGGAAATTAATCAATGAGGTACAAATTGTTTGCGCTCCTGCTGAACATTAACACGTCACACTTACCATTGCTTGTGGTTGGCATCACAGTTGCAGTCATACTTGGGGTCAGTGCAGTTCCTGTCGATGCCGCAGGCACATTTCTGGATGCCTGGCCCTGAGCCGCCCCAGTAGAAGTGCTTCTCGCTGCCCCGGCCCACCCACCACGTGAAGGGGGTCCCATCTGGGGAGCAAACACACACACAAAAAGGTAAGAATGTCATGTTCCTTCTGGTTTCTGCACATGAGAATGTTCACAGTTCCCAGAAAAGACCAAAACACAAACTTTTTTTGAAGGCAATTAAAGTGTGTTACTAAACTGTCACAACTCCTTCCCATTGCAAGTGATTAATCGTTAAATCATTCACTGTTCCAGGCTTTTGTCGCATTAATGTGATTTATATTGACAGCAAGCAGCTGCACAGTGAATGTAATTCATTTGCTCAACATGTATTACACAGCTGGATGGTAAATGCCTTTGAGACAGGCAGGCACACTTAGTCATAGATCACACCTGTGATTTTAGAGATCTACTAAAACACAGATTCAGTGCTGCATCTGCATTTATCCTTTGCATTGTTATTGAATCTGTGCACATCTGTCGACACACACAAACACCTTAGTGTGTGATGTGTGCCTGTGAGCGTGTGTGTGTCCGTGTGTGCTTTAATGAGTGGATAAAAGGTGAAGGATCGCTGCTTCTCAATAAGAAACTTAATATTGTTTTCTTTGCCTTGGATCACGTATTCTGGCGTGAGACAGTAACTACACGGAGAGACGGCTGTAAATATTTTGGTGCCTGGAAATAAATCTCAACAACATCAAAAGAAAATGAAACAATATTACATTTCCCTCTTTATTCGAGGGAAATACGCGGCACTGTCAATATCGCTTTGTCAAATTCCATCAGAGGCAATAAAATCTCCGGAGCCATATTTTGTACAGGAGGGGATTGAAGTTGACGCAGCACAAATGCATTGAAAGGTGTGATATCCTGTTAGTGATATACTGTATTGCACTTTCAACTCCAGGAGGAGGCTATGGATGTGTCTGTGTGTTATTATATTTATTCTGTGTGAGTGTTTGGGCTTAGTGACCTGTGGGTTTATTGTCCTCATAAAGAGAATTAGCCTCCTCTCTCTTCAGGCCACTGTTCAGACAAGTCATTGTCAATAGGATTAACACGGCCTGCTCAAGAGACTGCACAATCCTCTCCCCTTGTGTGGACACGTGTGTGTGTGTGTGTGTGTGTGTGTGTGTGTGTGTGTGTGTGTTCTATACAAGTGAGAACCACATTTGAAATTAAGACCTTCACAGATACTGTAGGTCAGTGAAGTCCCCGACCACAGCCAACCTACCACTGCCTGCATCTTACCCCCAACTCAATTAGTGAAAATGATCTGCGGCCACTTTTCAAAGTGAATGAGTGAATTTATGTTGCCTTTAGGTCCTTTATAACTATACTGAAGAAACATATCAACACTACACACAACAGTGGAGGGGAGGAGAGGAGAGGAGAGAGGGGAGGGGAGGAGTGGAGAGAGGAGGGGAGGGGAGGAGTGGAGAGGAGAGGAGGAGAGAGGGGAGGAGAGGAGAGAGGGGGGGAGGAGAGGAGAGAGGGGGGGAGGAGAGGAGAGAGGGGAGGAGGAGAGAGGGGGGGAGGAGAGGAGAGGAGAGGGGAGGAGAGGAGAGGAGAGGGGAGAGGAGGAGAGGGGAGAGGAGGAGAGGGGAGGAGATGAGAGGAGAGGAGAGGAGAGAGGGGAGGGGAGGGGAGGAGAGAGGGGAGGGGAGGAGTGGAGAGGAGGAGAGAGGGGAGGAGAGGAGAGAGGGGAGGAGGAGAGAGGGGGGAGGAGAGGAGAGAGGGGAGGAGGAGAGAGGGGGGAGGAGAAGCGAAGAGAGGAGGAGAGAGAGGAGAGGATAAGAGAGGAGAGAGGAGAGAGGAGAGAGGAGAGGAGAGGAGAAAGGAGGAGAAGTGGTGTAGGAGTAACCGCGGGGCATCAGGTGGGAGCTGCAGTAGTCTATGTATTGTGCCAGTTTAAGTCTCCTGTGTGATTCAGTTCAAGCTCTGCCAAAACAAACAACTGAGGAGTGGAGAGTGAGGAAGAGGGTGGAGGGGGAGATGAGAGAACGACAGCATGGATGGATGGAGATATAAGGGAGGAGAGATGGAATCACACTGGCAGAGAGTTCACAAGGAGAGCCGCAGAGAGAGGGCGCTGCCAGGACGAGGCTCAGCACCATGTTTGTTTGTGTATGTTGGAGAAGGACAGTCGATGTGTGTTTGGGTTGTACTTATCAGAAGTCCCACTAGAGTGAGATTAGTCTTAAGAGTGGTAGCTGTGTGTGTGTGTATTTTAATGCATAATTAAAAACTTAAAATTAAAAATAATTAAAAAACAAACAAGAAGAAGCATTTCTGGTTTGAATTTGATAAAATACTGGAAGAGCGATTAACTGGTAACAAACGAACAGAAGCAGTGAAAGAGACAGAAGTCGCACTGCCACAATAAAAGATAATTACGGTTTATTACAACTGCAGACTGATTTACATGCCTTTGCCCATCATTGCTATAATAAGTTAACTGCTCTGAGAACACGGCGACGCGGCTGAAAATAAGTCCGATTGAGCAAGAAACACAAATAATATGCAATAAACAGAAAATTGTTTACTGGACATTTGAAGATCCGTTCTATGAGGATGCGTTGCGATGTTACAGTTTTCATATTCCCAGGTCTCAGCGATTGCTTTGATACGTAAAATGCTAGTAAAATATATTAAACATTAAAGGATGAAAATATAAAACACTCCAAACTTAAAGTTCTTGTCTATGCTCAGTGTTCACAGGACAAAGCCTGTGTTCTTCCCTCAGGGACCGTCACCGTTGTGATGCCTTTATCTATCCGTTATTTCAACATCACACCTACAGATACACTACTTATCTCTCTTCCTATCCAGAGAGGTTATTGTCTACATCTTCATCGTGTCTGATGTGTTTCATACACACAGATTCATACTCCCCGAGCAGAGACAGACAGAGCAGGAGGGAGATTGGGAGGCTGTTGGATGACAGCGGGGGAAAAGAAAGAGTCCGATCGCTGTCGTCATAGTGATAAGAAACCTGACATTTTCATCCTTTTTAAAAAAACCTGTCAATGCTTTAACAGGTAATTAGATCAAAAATGGAGCCGAGAACGATCACAGCCTTTCACTTTGCAGGAGGGCGAAGAATACAACGCACGCATGTGAGTTAGTCAAACCTGCGTGTCGTGACTCGATTACTGTTCTGAAAGTTGGTTAATGGAAAATGCAGAGAATAAAATATGTAATAAAGAGTCATCAGGTTCTTCCAATTCTGATTTCGGAGATATTAGCCAGTTAGTGAAGATTTGTCTCGTCTTCAAAATAAGCTTAAAACTCTTAAAATGGCACAAATAAGTACTGAGATCGTGTCACCTTACATTTAGTTAAGAAACTAATCTTAAAACAAACAATATTAAATAAGGTTTTTCTTGCATAATAATTCCTGTACGACAGTTTCTTCATGTGAGGATATTTCCTGATCATCCCGATGATGGAAGCGTGCTGGAGAGTTTCCATCACGATACAATCCTTTCCTTTATATTAGCTTGTTGATATTTTGTCACTGTGCTCTTTCTATCCAAGCAAAGTGATGAGTAGTAATAATACACAGCACCAGCGTATGGGCCACACGTATTTCATATCAAGGGACCACACGCCCGCCTGGCCGGCCGTGAACAGGAAGGTCAGTGGGTCCAAAATGGCAGTCGACATGCTCAGTCGCTCATATCCCCAGTCTGGGAAATGATGGCTTTTAAGAAAAGCAGTTGGACCTGAAATGCCAGAATGGTATTCATAACCCTTATACTTGGCTTTCTCATGAACCTGAAATCACCTTTACTTTACACCATCATTACACCTATAAGACCAAAATACCAAAAAATTGCTTTTCTCCTTTTTACACTGAAGTCCCTCTCCGGCCCTGCTGAGTGACAGGTGACTCTACAGTAAGCAGAAAGCCGCATGCGTAGATGAGAATATAAACAGCTCATCTGTTCTCCACACATGATCTCTAAGGATTGTGAGCGTGAATCAATACTTCTTCTCTAACAAGAGCAGCTACTGTATAATTCAGGATATAAAGAAAGGGCAAGAATAAGTCTTATGCCCACTGCCTTGTCAAACACACATTATGAGACACAACACAAATGAGCACAACCGTTCACTCTGAAGGGCTCTGGGTGAACCCAAGAGTCCCCCCCCCCCCCCCACCCCCTCCCCGTCTTGGAGAGTTTTTGCAAAAAGTCGCGGATCAATTCGTCTTTGTAAGGGCACCGCTAGTTTCTGTTCTGTTGCCATCGTTTGTTTGCATTTCTGTTTGTTGTGCACAGAGCCCGCTGTCACCACTGCACACGCTGGTCTTTGTAAGCCTCCTATCCTTTTAACATCTCTGTTTTTGTAGGGAGACTGTGGGGAGGCATATTAGCCGTGCCCCGGGATCCCTCCCGAGAGCTACAGATAATGCAGTGTGCGTTTGTGTGCGTGCACATATGAGAAAAAGAGAGAGAATTGGAGCGCCTCCTTCTTTGTCTCTGTCTTATTGTTTATCTATACGTGTGCATGTGTGTGTCTGTGTATTCTCCTCTCTGCTCCTTTTAATCTGTCTCTAAATCTCTGCCCAGCTCCCCTGTCTCTCTCTATTGTCTCAATCTCTCTGCTCTCCCGGACCACCACCGTCCATCAATTTAGTCGCAGAACCTCCTCGCTACCACAGTTCCGTCCGTCTCCGTGGCTGCCACATATTTAGGCCTCTCTTTACTTCACGCTCCCCATCTTTTCCTTGCTCTCTCATATCTCTTGGTCTCAGAGGCCCCTTTCTTGTTATCTCTCTTCCTATTATGTCTTTCTACCTTCTCTTTGCACTCCTGGATCTCTTGCGTTACCAGGCTACTTTCCCCCCCCTCTCTCCCTCATATCTGCCTTACACACATTTCCTTGCCTTTTCGGTATCAGTTGGTCTCAGTGGCCTTTCTCTCTCTCTGTCTCCGTGCTCCATATCTGTCTATCTATCCCATGTCTCCATGACTCTGTCCTGGCATTTAATCTCTTTATGTTATCATTAGTCTGGCTATAATCTGCCCTTTAATCCATGCTAATTGCACACTCCCCTTGCTCTGATCCTGATGTGAAGTTGTATTTGAACACATCCCTTATGGTTTCGATCTGCAAACGGCTACAGTGCATACCAAAACATCAAACCCCTGTGATCTTTTCTCTTGGTTGAGTAAATGTGGGTCTGAATAACATTCTTAGGTAATTTAAATGCACCCTGTGGAGTCTTTGACCACTAGTAGCACCGTGGTGCAACAGCGGGTCCTCCTTTTGTTTGCGTCTTGTGCACAAGGACACCAACAAGCATGTGCAAAGAGGTGATACAGAGCCAAGGGTGTCATGCTGTTCCAGGGATCAATAGTTGGTGGAAGTAATCGGCCAATGTAGCAGAGAACGAGCAGGATTTGTCGGTCTCAAATGTTTTACGAGGAAGGAAATGCATTCAGCATGTTTGTTCGGCACCAAGGACACACAATGTTCTTCGGAAACACAGAATGCAAACATCCCTTTGGTGCCTTTAAGGAACGTGATAGAATCACAATGCTGCACTTTGGTTTGTTTAAAAAATCAAACAAACCATAAATGATTAAATCAAGCAATTACCTTTCTCTTCGATAGAGGAAGGGGAGGGTTAAAGAGGAAGAGCAATATGAGTTCACTGTTGCCTGCAGTGCATGCAATGTCAGTCGAGAACATCTTCGTTGTCTACATCAGAAAACACGGCCGGGGAAGGATAATGAGTTATTTAAACTATTTCTACCTGAGAGCGCCCGTAACGCGCCCCGCCTCCCTTACAGTTCTGAGGCCGGGCCTCCTTCCCCCCCCCGCCCGCCCGCTGTTCAGCAGGTTCTGCTCTAGTAAATTCACTTTGCATACCTCAGCACCCATCTACAACTCTTCACGGGTCATCACAGAGTGCATTCGGCTATTAAATGAAAAACACCTCGGAAAGTGGAGAGAGGGGGAGAAAGTGGAAATTAATATCAATGGTTGTGCCCCTAATTGGCTTGTCTGCTTGATAAAGGACACAATAACCCGACTCTGCTGCAAACACCCCTCCCCTTCCTGACTCTAAAGTACGCACTGGAACTGGTGTGTGTACACACATACAGAAGCACAAACTAAGCAGAATATGAGCACACACACACACACACACACACACACACACACACACACACACCCTGCAGCCGTTGTAACTGACTGAAGTGTAGGCTGAAGACCATAAACAAACATAATCATCATTACCGCAGGGTGATCTCCATCAGTGTGTGTGTGTGCCTGTGTGTTTATGACTATAAGTCAGATTTAGTGCCGTGTACCCTCAGGTCAAGGCCGATGGACAGATGTGTCATGAGGAAAATGACTTCTGCCAAGACACGCTCGTTTTTCACTTTGCTTTTTTACACACACTATCCATCTCCCTGTATATCCGTCAGGCTCGTCATATGGATGGGGATACAGTGAACAACACTCATAATTACAGAGGAGGATGAACAGGACATAAACAACCCGACGGAGGCGAGGGCAAACAGGAAGAGAGAGAGGAAGAGGACATCAGAGGGAGAGAGAGGCTGGTGCAGAGAAAGAGAGTTCAGAAAACAGACAGCTTGAAAAGAGACAGAAGAGAAACCTTGAAGAGAAGAAAGAAAGGAAGGACTCACAAGACGAGGCGATGACACGAGAGAAGGCAGCGGCGCAGGACCGGAGATGTTTTGAGGGTTTATAGGTGAGAGAGGGAAAACTGGTGCAGGTTCTTTAAATTGACAAGAGAGAAACTTCACAGCTCGGGTGTGAAGATTCAACATGTAGTAAAAAGTAACTTGTCACATCCAAACTTTAACTTCAGCTCATTAATTAGAAGTCAGCGAAACGTCGTAAGTGCACCTTCGATAATTAACTTCATCAAGGGTGTCAGCGACGTCATGTGCTCCTTCAAGAATAAACGGCAAAGGTGTTTTTGTGTCTCTATGCAGAGAACATATCGACTACAGAGGACCGTGGGTACAGCGTCTGTGAGGTCACACATGGGTTTGGTTTATCATAAACTGGCAAATTTATCAAGCTGACACCGCCATAAGCATCACCTCTCCAAGTGTTAATATTTCTCTGGAGGAACACTTTTTAGGGAAAATATTCATCAAGGACTTGACAAGATGTTCAACATTCAGCTGTGGTGTTTGCTGCTTGGTAAACACAAACTCAAGAGGATTAGGATTATGTAAAGCACAACGATGAAATGTATGTCATTATCATAAAAAAAGACTGCTGTACGAGTAGTTTGAGCCATATTGCTGTTTGCAGATGCATTGTTGAAGAGTTTGCATTTGGTGTAAACGCTCTGTGGAACGGCTGCTTGCCTTCGCCACAATTTACCCTTTCAGCTTTTTGACCACAGATTAATTATCGGGTCTCAAAGTTAGTCAGCTGATTGAAATAAACGTCAGTACATTAATTAATATTACACTACAGGCCTAATTACAAACACCTCACACATCACGGTTTCACAGTTGAACGCTGAGGGGCATAAACTATACTAACTGCACCCCCACACACACACACACACACACACACACACACACACACACACACACACACACACACACAAAAGTCTACATTTCTTTTATGATGCTCTGACACATAACTACAGAAACAAGTCTGTCCACTGTCTATCAAGTATCAAAGAAGCTATTGCTGCATGTTGGCTTTGTATTTCTCATGAAGGGGATGTGCATCATGCAGACAACTCTGTGTTATGTTCGTCACTGCAGCACTTTGTTGTCAGAAGCTTGATGGCTTTCAAGCTTTTATTCTTAAATTCTTCTTTTTTTACCTTTGATGGTCCAGCTGTGCGGCTGCCCAAACAACAGCTTCTCAATTCCCGTTTACTTTTTTGTCGTACTCTCACGTGACGTTATCAAACAATACAACTATGGAGTCACATCGTGGGTAAAATGTGTTTCAGTGAGGGAAGAAGGAAGGAAAGATGGAGAAAGACATGTTGTCAACGCTCATCGAGGAGGGCTGTGCTCGTGTCACTCTCTGTTTCGCTTTATTCCTGTCAATACTGATTTAAGCACTTGGCGGTTGCCTGTGGCTTCACCTCGCCGATGTGTTTCTGTAAGTCTGAATCAGAATCATTCCCTCTCAAAATGCTCTGGCCTTCAAAGTCTCAAGTATGCAGCGTACTCTTGCTGGTTGCTTGTAAATCATGGTATTTGTTTTGTAGGATTTCATCATCGCATCAGCCTTGAGGATTTCTTGCAAGCATTTCTTACAGTCTAAGAGGGCTGAGAGCCACAGCTTTGTCAAACTGTTGAGAGGCTTTAGACAGCGCAGACATTTGAAAAGTCTACACAATGTCTGTCAGAGGAGAACAAAGCATAACCTCTGTCACTCTCCTCACCCTTCTCTTCCTCAGCTTCATTCCTACCCTGCTCTTTGTTTGCAGATGATCTGAAGGTGAAGACGTTGACCTCACCGGGTCAGACACTAACCCGCTGGGCTTCTTCCTGAGCACACAAACTTCTCTATCTTATGCTAGCCTCTCTTACCCACTCAGTCTCTGTGTTCAGCGTTGTCTGCCCTCTCAGCTGCTTTGGTATTCCCGTCTCCCTGTCTCTCCGTACCGGCTCCCCTCCGCTCCCTCACTGCTCTGCTGTCTCCATCTTAGCTTGAGTTATTGATTTTTGTAAAAGGTTGAATGCGGCTGCTGCCTTCCTTTCTCTTTTCTCTCACTCCCTCTTCTTTCCTCTCCGGCTGTTCTATACTTCACCATCATCTTCGTCACGGAGTCTACCACTTCCTTTTATTATTCACATTCTGTATTTCTCTCGAGCTCTCCGCGTCTGTGGGAGGCTAAACTTGTGGTTAAAACTTCTAGACTTCGTAGTGAAGGGAACAACTAATAGGTTGTTATGATTATGTTTAAAACATCATGCTGATGAGTTCGGGACATTGGATGTGCCTTTTGTGATGAAGGTATTCCATGTCTTCATCTTCTTATGCCACATATAACCCTCACAAACACGTAGGTGTGTAAATTACCTGTCAACGGTTTATATGTTTGTGGTTGTTATTGCAGGAACACCTCCACACATCCAACCTCTCATCATCAGAGTGATGGCGTGAAGCTGTCACCACAGCGTCATCACCACTAAGGGGATGATATTCACACATCACCAGAGTGCTAAACTATCATCATGGTCCGGAGGTGTGGACAAGTTATTTAAACTCTGCTAATTAAACTTACATTAAATATATTAAATTGCAAACTTCAAATTCTCAGAATAAACATTAACTTTAAAGCAGTTAAAATAAATAAAATATACTGAAACCAGCGTTGTATTTGTTTAGCTGTTATTTAATAGGCCATGTTGAGTTTAGATTAAAACCAAAAAACATTTTTGCAACAAATTGCCAATTTATTTTCAGAGGTGCAGGATTTTACTTTAACAGTATACTAAGTGTTGCTCGCCTGCCCATTACTAGAGAATGATGGGCAGGTAGGCAACACATTCTGGACACATGATGTCCCGGGGAACATGATGACCACATTATTAATGAGGACGTGGCTGACAGGTGAGGCTGCACCTGGCGTCTGGAGGCTCATTACAGAGTCTTAATGATGCGCTGTGTTCAATAATTAGGAAACTTTTCAGCTCTCCGTCCGATCTCCCTGTTTGGTTGCTGCGCTGGCTGGGGGCAGCGCAGCTTTGCTTTGCTTTGACAGCACAAATTCACGCAGTGTGTGAGAGATCTGTGCAGCGCTCGTTGGATGTGCCAGTGGAAGGTTCTGCAGGAGTTTGCGTGCGGACACATATGGTATTATGATGGGATATGAAGAGTGACTTAGTGGAAGAGTGGAAAGTTTAAAAACTTATTCTTACTCTTATTTTGTGTTATGCTGACTGGCCTGGGACCAGCTTCCACACATTATGCAACTGTGTTTGTTTACATTCCCCAACAAGCCAGACTTCTAATTAGAGTTTGAAACTTTTCAAGCTGGGAGATAAACTTAGTGCAGTTTGTACAAAGTGAATCTGCATTTGAGTTTCAAAGACTACGGATACCTTTGCAGGCACTCGTATACTCTTGTGTGACTCAACGAGTGCCAGAAGCATTGGGATTATTTATTCAGGACATTGCTCTGGGTTTATTGTTTTTTTAGATTGACCATAAATATGACAACTATGAACAAAACAGCTGATTATTAGATCCACAGAGTCTCTGCTTTTAAAACTTTGTTTGCAATGAAGATAGACACCTCTGCATAAAGTGTGGGTAGTTCTGAAACACATTAAGCAACCATTATGGTAATGTTTGTGTTATGCATGGTGATGAATAAAGTATAAATATGGTCTATATTTGTCTGTAGACTTAATGCCCATTAGAGTATAAAGGTGCAAGTGAACCTATCCTTCAATTATTTTTGAATCACCGGAAAGTACTGTAGCAGATATATAATGCCTTATGTGCAGAGTGTGTGTGTGTCAGAGTGTGTGTGTGAGTGTGTGGTGCTTTGCCAGTTAATGAGGGCCAGAATGATCGAAGTGTGACGTTCCTGTCTCGCTGCAGTGAAGAGCAAATGATGAATACACTTCAATCATTTCAAGACAGGTCCTTCATCATTTGTTGGAGCTGTCAGACAGTTATCAGGGCTCACTGTAGGCAGCTGGAGAGGACGCCTCGTACATAATTGAAAATTGGGTTTAGAAATGTCACTGTATCAGACCATCTAAATTCCAAGCTGGGAATTCCTCAATGGCGCACAGCATGTAGAGAGCTGACAGCAGCTATGAATCTAAACTTCAACATTTTAGTCAATACAGACGATCACCAGTGGCCAAATGTGTTCATCTTTAACAAGCGGCATGTTGAGCAGCATCTGCATGAGAACACGCCATAGGGAATCTCAGTTCTTTACTAATGTATCATTCTTTAAAAGAAACATTCTTGCTTTATGTGTAACCGATTTAAAGAAGAGCAGACAAGTGGGCTGGTTTTTATCTCCTATTTGTGTTCTATTCAAAGCCACCGCACCATCTTTCAGGTCCTGCAATTATTCTTTGATAACTACTTTTGAAAAGAAAAACAGATGCTTTAACCTTTAAATTACCCACCGAGTAACCTTTATACTCTTTGCCGCAGGGCAAAGCTGCCAATTTCACAGACAGGGATTGAGCTTTATCAAAAAGAAAAATGAATGCGGGGCTAATCTTGTGACTTCCCTGTGTGTTTTCTCCGCCTAAATCCACTGTGAAGTTAGTATAAGCGTTCACCTTAGGATATCTACATCCAAGGTCTAAGTCCTCCGCAGTGGTTCGTAAGTGAGGAAAATAGAAACGCTAATCTATCCTGGTGTAATCATGCTCTGACCTGGCTAATGGAGGCAACATTCCCCATGGGCAAGATGCAATCAGGAAGACAGTTAATAAAATGAACTAGACTGCTTTACTGATCTTACTAATGTCCCTGACCTTCCCTGGGGGGGACGACATTTACAACAGGCACGCTCACACTTATACATGCATGTGCGTGAACACACATACGCATCAGACGCAGTCCTAAGCATGACGCTACAAATAGGCTGATTAATGTTAACATAAGAATCAAAGGGACACGGCATGTTGGAAATATGATAACACTTCACTCAAACCTCCGCACTACATCGTCTCTTTGAGTAGGGGCAGATAAAAGGACGGATGAATCACTAGCCTACACCTTCACACAAGTGAGACTTCGTTAAGAGTGTTTTGACTGCAGTATGTGCACTTATTAGTGGCTGACACTTACACACCTATGTATGTTTCCAATTAATTACACACACTTCTGTTACACGCCACATCTTAATGAGAAAGTTTTCTTCTCCTCACCTTGTTGTTTTCCTACTTTGTGCCCGACTACTTCTCTGGTGCTACTGTAGGAGCTCTCTCTTGGTGTCACCGTATCAGCATAAAAAACAAACTTCATCCTAATTAACACGATAATCCAGAACAATGTAACACCAGATACAAAGGTGGGAGAAAAAGCCTCTAATGCAAATGTAACTCTAGTCATTTGTTCTTCATTTGAGATTTGAGTGTTGTAACAAAACCAAAGGAAAGTCCTTTTAAGTTTAGTGACTGCCCTTGTCTAAATGATGCAACATGCGTAAAAAAGGCGATACAAATATTTAGTAAATAACAAATGATGCAATGTACTTTGCTGCTTGCGTCCACAAAGTGCTTCAACAGCATCAAGCATGTTTGAAAAGCAAAAAGGGTAATCTTAGACATATCTCATGGAATAAAATAATCCCATAATGTGGACGTAATTGTAGTGTTTACTGTAACTGCTGGTAGGTATTATAAAAGCGCAGGCCTGACATACAGAGACGTTCCTGTGCCCATATGCTGAACCTCAGTATAATGAAAGACCCCATTCACGCTCCAATCGGGTTTTACGATATTAGCAGTTTAGGTGCAGCCTTGATAGGATGTACTTCAGCTACTTGGTGGATTACAGCAATGCATCAAGGTGCCTTCAGCAAAATGAAAATGTAATTCTCTGAGCGCTTGAGGAAAATACAAGATGAGGGTTCAGGAATGATCGCTTGTTGGAACATGATCACTGGCCGTTAATGGGAAGTTGTCCCGAAGCTCTGACGTTCCCAGATGGCAAAGCCCCCCCGTCATAATTCCTGGAGGTCGTTCCAGAGAAACCATTCCCAGGAAGATGATGGCTGATGAGTGCGTAAGAGGCCTCCTTGGGGTACGGAGGCAACCTTGTCAGTGCAATATCACTCTCTGACATATTTTAATCAAGGCGTACATGCATGGATGCATGTGCAGAGACACAAGCAAATGAATACAGTCATGAGATGGACACTGGGGCATAGAGGTGACAGTGACAGAGTTCCACACTATTGGCAGTCCTAACGATTATTGACAGAGTGTGTGAGTCTGTAGAAGCTGGCTGGTAATGGAGAACAAAGGTGGGGTTAATTAAAAATAATTAGCTGTGTGGGTTGCTCCAGCCACAGAGTGAGTAACTGATATCATGAACCAGAGGAAAACAAAACACTTCAGATTGTTCAAGATTCATCAGTTTACCATTGAGATTCATTAGCCTCTGGACTAAACAAGTCTCCTACACCTACACCTTCACATTTAACCATTAGAAAATGTTCTTTAGTGTATTTAATACACCTTACAGCGTGGAATAGTTATGTGACGGTTGTAAAAGGAGCTGCAGAAGCTCAGTCAGGAGGGATTTGACTTGGGAGCCGGAGGGTCGCCGGTTCAAGGACCAAGTCTGTCGTGTGGTACTTAGAGAGGCATCAGTTCACCCCCCGGGCACTGCCGAGGTGCCCTTGAGCAAGGCCCCGGACCCCCACGCTTCTGATAACATAATACTTGTGTGTGTGCTGTGCGGTGTACATGTGCTATGATATTCTGAACCGTATCATAGACGAGCGCTGCATAAAAGACAAAGTCAGCGTCAACATGTGTAGCTGACAGCTGCATGTTCTATTCAAACATCCATCTACATTACAGAGTACATTGGAGCTTTTTACAAACACAAAGAAGAGCCTTCACTTTATAAGTGAATTGAATCCGCAAGCAAATATATCATTTAGAAGTGTCGCTTTACTAATGTAAATGTAAGTACTAATGTACTTGTGGGCTTTTTAATTTGCTTTTATGCTTTTTTTGTCACACGTTGTGAAGCAGTAGTCACACCTCAAACCTGCAGCAAGATATTCAAAGCATCAGAAGCGGCACCTTCTGTATAACGCGACGGGATTCTGTTACTAACTGAGAGAAAGGACGCAGTTAGCACAAGTTCTCTGCCATGACAGAGGCCGTGGTGGGTTTACACTATACATAAAGACACACACTTAAACACACGCACACTGTGCAGTATAATGATATAAATATTAATTTACAAACACCAGGGACGAGTGTTTTGTGAGCGGCTGAATAGAGGTACGCAAAGGTGATGGACTGTCATGACCTTAATGATTGTTGGCAGTAAACAGTAAACAGAAATCATTTCAGGGAGCGAGAGAAGGAGAAAGACAGCAAACAGTAATTGGACTGAGGGGTGATATAGGAAAAGAGAAATACTCATATTAAATCACAGTGGAGGGATACGGGGGATCCTTAACAAGGCACAGCTACGCACAACTAATGCTCCTTGTTGTTTTTCTTCTTCCATAGAATTCTCATTATATTTCCACTCTATGGCAACTTCTCATATGTAGCGTCCAGACCAACACAGCCTCATGAATTCAGATGTATTGACCTGAAAGTACATGAGACAAAACTCTGGGAAACAAGAGGCAGAAACCTAGAATACGGCTGGACCCTGGACGGACAAGTTGCTAAATTGAGGACTGCTTTAATTGAATAAATGTAATAGTAAATGCAGGGTTAGGGTTGACTTGTGGAGGATCAGAGTGGATCAGATGATTGATCGCGGAGGTAAAGACATTCCTAGCGGAAGTTTAAAGTTGCCTTCCTTCTCCCTCTTGAACTATACATCTGCCCCGTTGTTAACTGGGGAGCAGACACACCACACCACAACAGAAAACACTAACGCAGCTGTGCTTTTCTTTCCCCCTCATAGACCTGCTGTCTTCTTTATTTACCTCCCTAACTGATTGTATGTCTTACTTTTTATTTGTCTTTTCCTTTAACAGCACTGTATTTTTCTTTCTCTCTCTTCGACCTCCGCTCTGCTCTCTTTTCCTCGGCAGTTCATCTGACAGTATGGAACATGGCCTCTCACTTTGCCTGGGATCCCTGCAATTTCTGTTGTTTTTTCTTAGTAAACACACAAACGCATACAGGCACAAACACGAACACCTGCACAAATCCCAAATGCTATTTCCGACTGCTCTGAAGCTGTGGGAAGACGGGGGCTTATTGGGATGAAGAATGGGGCCGTGGGGGTGACTGTCGGCTCTGCCATGCTCCTCTTTCCTGAAACGAAACCCTACCAGCAACCACAGCTCTGTCTTTCTCTCTCTCTTAGTGCTTACTAAGAGAGAGAGAAAGACAGAGCCGTATTTCAATTCTCCCATTTTTGCAATTCATCACCACCCTGTATCGGCAAACTGTGCAGTTAAGCTATCCTGGAAGAGAAACAGGGATTCTTCAATCAAACTGTCTGAGAAAGTAATGCGATGGTCAACCCAACTTATATCATCCCTGCAGACTCAAAATAGAGCTGATGGTAATAAGAGCATGCTGTTTTAAGATGAAATCATGTGGACGATTGATTGATGAATTAAAATATTAAAAGGTATTGATACAGCTAGCTTTGAGAAAGCTTAACATTGCTTCAGATCAAGATCCCTCATCATCAGCAGCTTGATTTGCAGTCATCATATCATTTTTACACAGAACATAATGCATCATTTTCCCACGATTAGTATAATCACATTATTCTTGAGTAAGAGAACTCACATAGCAGTGCCCCATTAAGCACATTAGTGGGGGGGTTTTCAACATAGGAAGACAGTGCCAAGATGCATCTGACTTTGTTGTAATTGCTCGATTGATATGGAGCTTTCAGAAGTAGAAAATGATCCCTTTAACTTCAGCGTGGCCATGGCACCTCTCAGTGTATTTCTTCATATTGAAAGATCAGTGTTGTCTGCTGCATGAGAGCCATCGGACGTGTCGGACAAATAAGCGTTTAGAAGTTATTACCCAGCAATGACTTTTAAGAAAATCTTAACTTATCTTAAGCTCCTTAATCGGGAAATGTCACGACGACTACAATACATACAGGAAACAGACAGAGAGCAGAGAAAAGTGAAAAGAAAGAAACAAAGAAAAAAGCTTGATGTTGAAGACACATGGGTGGAAATCGGAACATTTTGAGGCGCAGATACAGGAAGGCTGAACAACAAAGCAAATTCCACTGTTGGTGTTCGCAATAGTCACGCTACGTTATGTGATCCTGTTAGCTTGCCTGAGTTATTGTACTGGAAGCACTGTGGGGCCGCAAGCACTGAAGAGGCAGTAGGCTTCTTAGAGCCACAGGGATAGAAGGCTAAATGACAGATGATACACAGATTTAAACACCACAGGATGGCCCAAGGCAAGCTGGGAGCCACAGAGAAGTACCCGTATGCGGTAACACGGATACTGCGAGTGCATACTCAAACAGAAAAACTCTGAGGGACTCGTATATTCGGTATGCATGCACACATGCTGCCGTACAAGCGCACACACTCAGACACACTTGCTGTGTCTCATTTCAGGGGCCGCTTCCTTTGAAATCTGCATTTCAAGAGCGCTCCTCCATATGTGGCATTATTTTTGCACGAATTTGGAGGACAACAGCCAGTGTATCCTTTTGGGTTCCTGTTGGCACAGAATGCACCATTAGTTCTGGTCAGGCGGCAACCTCCGGGTCTGAAAAGTGAAGCCCATGTGAGATGCCTTAAACATTATTTCTAGAGGGGGGCGACTGATTTCATTGAAGTCTATGGGAAAATGAACCTACTTCTCACTTGATTTATTACCTCAGAAAACATTGTAAACATGAGTTTATATTTCAATCACTAGTTACAAGTCTTTTTCACAACAGCATGATGTTCATTTTGTAATAGAGTAAAATAGGCAGGTCGCTACCATGACACTGTTCGTTCTGTGTGTTTCATTGTTTTCGTCACGTAACAATTTAGATGCCTCAAAATGTATTGTTCAGCATTCGGTTGTACTTTGCTCCGCCCACTCGTCACTGCTGGTTCCAAAAAACAAAGATGGCAACGGCCAAAACGCCAAACTCCAGGCTTCAAACCTGTCGTTGTGACGTCACTGTGACTACGTCCAATGTCTATATACAGTCTCCCTGAGATTTTCACAATGGAGGCCATAATGATGATTCAGCATCCAGTGAAGAGGTGCAGGTTCACCGTTCTAGTTTGAGTCCTCGCCGCACCATCATACATGATGTCCTTTAGAGGAGTTGGCCCCTAACATTGGAGCTCTGTTACCATCCCATTTACATGTACACGCACAGAGGTGGCTCGATATCGTGCTGTGAATCTAATCTCAGTTTAAAGCCCACCACATGGCATGAGTCTTCTAGTGCACCCTGAAAATGGATTATGATAATTTCAAAACTGCCTTGGACGAAGCTGTCAGGAGGGGTTGAAACATCAGTAACCCTGTAACCTCCTGCAGAGGTGCACAGCAGGAGGCATCAGTGGCCAGATCCACTAACACAGACTTCTGTACAACCTTTCATGTCCTTCTTCTCTCCTTGTTGTTCTGTTCTGCATTTTGTGCATGTGTATTACTCTTTCCTCCATTTTCACCATCTGTGTTTTTAATCTTTACACTGCTTCTGTCTTCATAAACGCAAACACTGCCACACACACAACCATGGCACCTTTTGAAACGGATGAAAGCTTTATGACAACATCATGTCCTGTTTTGGCGCCTATTGTAAGTGTGCAATGTCTCTGACAACAAGGACAATAACAAAACCCATGGCTTCACATTGAGGCAGAACGGATGGAGATTGACATGGCATCTCAGAGTTGTGATGGTTTGCTATTTTCCACTCCACAAGGCACAGAAAACCACCATGTACTAAACAATGCACTTGCAACGAGAAGTTGAAGGTCCCTACTCAAATTACAATAAAACTGAAAGCATATAAAAAAAAATAGCTTCCGCGCCATTTTCTCCTGCAGCTGTGATATGCTGTGTTTGTGCAAAGAAAGCGGGCCACTAGTAAAGCAATGACACACAGAGACAATGAGGCGATGACACACAAATGGAGAGGCAAGAATGTTAGTGTGACTAAAGGGAAACATAAAAAGGAAGAACAAATTAATAAACAAAACGGGAGTCAGCTTTTATTGGAAAATTTGTAACATTAACATTTGTGTTGTACAATTATGTTAGACATATTTAGATGGCACACTTTTTATAAGCGTAAGGTGAGCTGATATACTGTAGATGTTTGAAGTGTGCATCGACCACGACTCCGTCCTCAATCTTATTATTTGCAAACTGGATAAATATGATTGGTATTGATTCGGGGTGTCGCGACATACCGGTATTAACAATAACCATGATGCACAATAAATACAGTTAAATATGAATTTGACAGATAGCATTATTATTATTTTTAAAGAAAGCTAAAGATGTCATGATAATATCATTATTTAGCCTTATTCAGCTAAGAGGTGTGTTAGTATTGTACACACTGCTTCTTAACGTGGCACCGTTATCATCCACCTTACGATCTCACAATAATGTGTGCATTTGCCTTTGAACATAGCAACACAGCTAAGGGCTCAAAGCTCCCGCTTTATATGTCCCTTTTGTTCTACACACGTTTGTGCACGTGTACGCAGAGCACGTACACATTCTTTTCACATACACACACACTCTCCCTCTCTGTCTTTCACACACACACACACACATGCACTCACATTTGTGTACATATTCCCTTTTGATTGTTTAGTATTAGATATTGTGTTTTGACATGTATTATCTTATTAATAAATTATCTTTGGACTACACATGCTGGTTTGTTTAATGTTGTACAACAGTGAGTATTTCCAACCTCTACTATCTGAATTCTCAAATCCTTCAACCTTTAAAACAGTTCATTTAGCTGACGCTTTTGTCCAAACTATCTACCTATTATATGATCATTGTGTTTATAATTAATCAGATTTCCTAATTATTAATTATTATACTTATGAGACTACATTAACTGGCCATCATTTAACAGAGGTGGTGCCCTATTTGATCATAATTAATTCCTTCTCATAACCATGTTAATGCACCTACTTCATTGTAGTGCCAGTTATTATCAACCCCCATTTATGATTTTATGAATAATAATATGTTTTATGAATATTAATCATCATTAATATTTGTTAATAACCAGACTTACTCATATCAGAACCCCAACATAATGGTGACACTGGCGTGAGACGTACCAGTGTAGTAACAGAAAACTGATTACAAAAATGTCGAACTGTTGCCTTAAAGTGGAGGGTTTTGTTGTTGACAACACTTTGGTGTTTTCCTGATTATTCAGGGTCTGCAGCAGCAGCAGCGGGCTGACTGAGGCTGGGAACTGCAGAGCTACTGGACGCGTCTTGCATAAAGAGATGAGGTCACCGCAGGGGGCCTTTTCATTTATGAGCATGAACATATTTGCCTGGATTAAACCGCTTGAATTGCTCATTTTGTGTTGTCTTCTATTTGCTTGTTGAACACATTTATGGTTATGAGTTCGGCAACTCCGCAGTGTGAGGAAGTAATTTGGACATCAGGCACTAAGCACTCTGATTGGACTTACAAATCATGGAGTGAACTGCTGGCCTGGGTTGACACGGACCTATGTGAGTAAAGGAGTGCTCACAAATGACATCAAACTCTTTGCTCCTGTAATTGGATGGGATTAGTCTGGGCTGAGAAAAGAAGCCCTAAACATGGCTGAGCCACAGACACAATTTGCATAATTCAAAACCGCAGGGGTTTGTAACGAGTGAGTTTGAAAAAGAGAATAACAAAAGGGATGGATTTAGTTAGACTGGATCCAGGTAATCAACAAGACACAGATGAACTTGAGCTCACTGTCTGAGATAATTGGCAATGTAGATTCCATGAAAGAAACAGCGTCTGGCAATTAAATGACGGATATTGTGTAGCAGAAGGCGATGGTCAGCGTGCCTCTTTAATACAACAAGGCAGATAGATGAAGAACACAGGAGCTGTTCAGCCAAGAGAATCCATTCGTTCAACCGTTGAGGGACATTTCCCTTCTCCCACAAGGAACACACCAGTGCAAAGCAAAACCCTTTACAGAACAAGATGGTCACGCTTTAACTTTTTAACCAATATATCCGCCCTCACAATTCCACCACGTTTTATTTTCTCTTTACAGAATATGATGTTTTTTAAATTACGAATGCATGCTACTGAGTAGTTATTCCTTCTGATGTAAAGGGAGAATGTGCATGCCAGAGGTCAGCTGGCAATCAGATGTAATCTTTGCAGAGTGTGGGAGATGTAAAGCATTTGATCAGTCAATCTTTGTGGGCGCAGGGTCTTTGAGGTTAGCTCTGTGTGCCAGGATCCTTAGGCTAATCTTCTACAACCAGCTGGACAATAAGCAGATGTACTACCGTCACAAATCTGTTACCTTGTACATTTCAAATACGGCATCTTCAAAGCTGTAATCAAATGATGTGAATTCCCTTTACACATAGAAAAGTCAATTTTCTATACTACGATAACCCAACCCAGGAGTGTGAAATCCATTATCTGGGATAAGAGGAACTCTGCAACACCTGATATCAAAAAATATTTTCTTTCCTTTGCACAAGTGATAGGACTGCATTGAGCATAAGTCATGCCCTAATCATCTTCCAGCTCAGCTTACTATTGGTGGCCAAGTTAAGGTTGAGGCAAAAGGTGTGTAAGGAGCACCCACTGCAATGCATCACTCAGGGACAAACGGCTTGAAAATCCAAATTGAAAATGGCTCCCACCTTTGTCGGGTCAGTGCTCTGTGTGTGAGGGTGTGTGTGTGTGTGTGTGTGTGTGTGTGTGTGTGTGTGTGTGTTCACGTATGTATGGATGAGTGTTAGACAGTGAGACAGGATGACAGAATGGAGTGAAACTGCATGTAGAGCACTTTCTTGAGCAATGGAGTGCATCTGCATAAAAGGCAGGTTGAAATCTTGGAATCCTTTTAGTGTGTTACACATATAAATTGCCTTTCACAGAGCTACATAAATCAAAAAGGACTATGCAAGTATGGCCTTTCTCTCCCTCACTTTCTTCTGTTTCTCTCCCACTCACTATTTTTTTCTCAGATACGCCTCAAAAAAAATACATTAGCCCTTCAACTCTCCTGCTGCTTCTCTTCCTTGGTGCTGGTGTGACTGTGTGTGTGTGTGTGTGTGTGTGTCTGTATGTTGCCTTCTGACAAAAGCTGCTCTCGACAAGCCGAGCCTGCCCCATCTCAACACCCGTCTTATCCGCTAACATCGTGATCCATCACGCTGTGGTTCACTAGACCCCCCCCCCCCAACCCCCCACTCTCATCCTCACCTCCACCCTTCAAGCAGCCTGCCTGACCTAGCTCCACCTTCCCTTCCTCCTCACACACACTCCTCTCCTCATCGTACTCTTTTATTTTCCTCGCTCCGTGTGCCACAATGCCTCGATCCCACCCATCTATACTCCATTTCCACCTCCCTCCCTCCCTCCCTCCCTCCCTCCCTCTGAATCTCTCTGTCACCACTCCTCCTCCCCTCTTCAAGTGTTTATCTCGCTGCCTGCGCACCAGTCATCCAGGGAGACAGAGAGCTCTCTCCCCTGGGTTGGTGACCCTTGTCAGGGGGACAAACTGCCCACTGCTGCTTGCCTACACAGCTGGAAAATTAAGGACTTGTGGGGGTGAAAAGGTTCAGTGTGTCTGTGTGTGTGTGTGATAGAGAGAGATACTCTGGTCTGTGTGTGGGAAAGAAAGAGGTGCAGACGGATCGGTGTATGGGAGAGAATTAGGAGTCTGTGCAGTTTTTGCTTGTGTGCTGATATGTGTGTGTGAGATCAGGTTAAACAGTCTTGTTTAGAGAGGAAACATGCTGCAGATGGTTGTGTGTGTCCAGCTGTTACTCCGTCTAATGGTTTAATGAGTATTACAGCATTCATCCAACTCACTATCTCATGCTCTCATTGTCTCTTCTACATCAGCCTGTTGGCATACGACCACACAACTATTAAGCAAACAGAATCAACAACACAAAAAAAACCATGAAAATCCTGCTTCAATGTTGTTCCCATCCTTGCGTTTACTCTTGATGCCAAATATCAACTGCTGTTTGCATTTTTTGAAGGTATTAACTACAAAGCTAATGCCCAGGTTCTGTTGCTGTTGCATAACATTACTGCGGTTCTTTGATCGTAATCCAAATCAATTGCCCTTTGGGACTGTTGCAAACACCAAAGAGAGTCAAGATACTTTGTTTGTTGGATTTGTTTTTCTCAGGAGGCTTTGACAAAATGCCTTTCTAGGTGTGGTTGAATTCAATTATAGCATAACAACTCATAACTACCTGTTTCAGATCCAAAGCCAGAGTTTTAAAAGGCTGACATACAGTATGCACCATTCAATACACATCTTTTAGGAGGTTCAAATGGCTGAACGCAATTTGACATGGGACAGATTCACAGATCTTTGACTTTTTATAAAGTTTAAATCCGAAGCAGATGGAAACTTCATCCATCTCTTTGCTTTTTGAAGCTTTTTTTTTCGAGACGTACTATGACTCAGAGGACACACCCAGAGCGGATGAGATACAAATCCTATGTTTGGATCTCGCTTCAGAGACGAAAATCACTGTTCAGATCAAATGTCTCTTAAATGTCCAGCCTGCTTTCCAGGAAAGAAAACCCCCGTTGGCTTATGTTCAAGTACACACGACTACAACTACAGTTAAAAACAAAGACATCTAAGAAAGTGTCAACTGGCTTCTTAGCTAAGAACCTACTTCAGCACGGTCCTTATACAGCTAGATCTACACGCTCGTCTTTCGTCAGTGAAGGGACTTGTAATGGAGGTAATCTTCAGGTCATCCTATCGAATATAATCAAGGTCAAGTTGTATTTTCAGTATTGACCGGGTGCAACATTTCCCTTTGCAAAACAGAACAACATGCTTGTTGCCTGACAGGATATCTGTGAAGTTACGGCTGAGCTTTTCAGTCCAAGGCCTCCATGTCTCGCCATATTGGTGCAGAGTACTGTAAATTGTCTGTTTGTCGACCTAAAGGACTGCGTTATTGCTTTTTCTCCATCCAGTTCTTTTTCTATCACCTTCAGCCTGGAACTCCAGTGTGTTTGTAACTCTGTGATGAGCTTCTGTTGATGTAGCTCTCTGTCTGCAGTGGCCAAATCCAACTGAGGAAAGGTGCGCCGACTGCAGCCAGAGATGGCACATAAATGAGAGTCTTAAACAATATTCTATATTTTTCTAATTGCAGACATATCAACTAGTTAGTCTCTTTATCAACGCTTTCCAACTTTCCTCAGCTCTGAAAACGTCTTTTAACAACAGGTCACTATTAATACCATTACATATGTTGTGTAATACTGTTTTGTTTAGCAGATCCTTGTGCGATAGATAGATAGAGTATTTACTTCAGCAGGACGATGTATGTGGAATCGCCTTAAAATAAACTATAGCTCCCAGATCTATCATAATGAAGGAACATTTATCCAAGTGCAACAGTTTAGTTTTTGGAGAACAATGGAGCTCTGCGGCCCAGAGGAAGAAGATATTTTAGGCTTTGGCTACACAGGTAGAAGAATACATTTTGTGTTTGGTTAACGTCTTCGTCCATCCATTGTAACGTACGTTACTTATTGCAGATGTACTAACTGGTTTAGTGTAATGTTCAAGGCAACACTTCATTCTTCTTGTGTATTTTCTCTCTTTTTGTTTTGTTTTGTTGTGCTTTTTGCCAACATTTGAGTTTTTTACTTATTTATTTGAATGGTTCTTTTTTGTAGTACTGAATAAACACTGAGGAAACAATTCCTAATACAACCATGATATCTGGTCATGGACTGTAAAGGTGCTACTCTCGGCTCTCTCAAAGATTAATTAAAGGGCCTGTCTATGACTCCGACATTAGGACTATTGCAAGTTGATTACAGCGTAGTCATTTGTTGATACCCAGGAGGACGTCATACGCATGAGCACTTAGGAATCACAGGCTGTGTGTACAAACACACAGTATGACACAGGAGCCGTATGTACACAACAACACACACACACAAACAATTGGAGCTGAGTAATTACAAGAGAATATTGCACGGTACACCAACATGCGATAAGACAAACATCGTGAATATTCATTAGTTCGTTTATGCTCCCTGTGTGAAAAACAAGACAGGAACTGCTCCACAGAGATGTGTCATTGGCACAAACAACACGCTGATATTCATATGAACACATTCATATGAACACGCTGCCACAAACAGACATTAAGTTTATGACAATCAGAACCAAGCACGAAGAAAACCTGCGGCACAAGACGCACATAATTGCAGAATGGTGGACACATAGAGAAGGTTCATTTCACTCACACACACACACACACACACACACACACACACACACACACACACACACACGCTCTTTAAAACTTCTGTATCTTCTCCAACTTTGTCTCTCTTGCTTTGCCTGGGTTAGTTTTAAAACCCCTCAAGGTCAAGTCGGATAATCAACTTCCCGCCCCGTGTTGCTTCATTAGCACCACTGAGTGATATTTCCTGTGTTCTGTTCCTGTTGTTTTTCCAATTGGTCTAATCTCTCTGTGCCCCAATATCCCGCTGTAATCCGGGAGCTGTGTTAAAACCGCCTCCAGTGATCGCCGCAAACACACTCACAGACTCCAATAAACCATGCAACCACTTGCTGATGCAGACACTGTGCTGCATACGTAAACACTACTGACACTGGACATACTTCATGGTTCATAATAAATATGAGTGTGTGTGTGAGGGAGACGCAGGTAAGAAGGCACTGAGACCATTAGTATGCAAATGTGTGTCTTCATAACGGAGCGGGATCCTCTTGCTTGCGTAATCCATCACTGAAAGCGCTATGTTTGATGATCAGTTTGTGGTCATACGCCACAGCTCATCATGCATCTGTTGTCCCCGGCAACCTTGGGGAGGACAAATGGAGAGCTGGGAATTGGCAAAGAAAGCTTCAGGATGGAGATCTAACTTCAGTTTGTCACAAATGAGAAGACAATATAATAATTAGTCCTCCAGCGAGCGGTTTCTATTTTTCCATTTGCCTTCTATCTTTCCACCGGGCGGTGGCCATATGGTGTATTGTTTCCGTGCATGTGTGCTGGTGTGCACGTGAGAGGGAGCAAGTACAGCTCCGAAATCCCATTAAGGAGGATATGTATCGGTCTGCAGTTATTTAAGGCTTTCTGGGACATTAGTACCGACATATCTTTCAATGTCAGAGCAAGCGGCAGAAACAAACTAATCTGCTTCTCCTTCCACCTTCTTCCTTCGTCTCTTCTCCCTCGCTTACTTGTTTTCTTCCCTCGCTGTCACTCCACATCAATCTCTGTCTTACACACCCACTTCTCTCCATTTCTTCCCTCTTCTCATCTGCTAGTGCAAGATGCGACATCTTCCTTCGTCCTTCTGTCTGTCCTTCTCTTCGCGCCGTGAAAGTCTGAACTGATAAGCTATCTGTGCGTTTGGAGAGTTGGACACAAGTTCCAGTTGCGCTCAGTGCTGTCAAATCTCTGAACCTTCCTGCATTATGTTATGTACACTCAACAGCAGCAACTAATCAAATCCCAAGCAACTCAAGACAAATAAAGAAATAAAATGCATCAACACGTCTGCCCAATTATGCTATGTGTAAACTAAACTCCAGGTGCAAGCTTTGTTCTCACTTCCTAACTTAAAAAAACACTTGCAACACCTGTAGACAATTTCTCACAGAAGCATCATTATTGTCTGTATCAAAGGTGCCATGTGCTGAGTCTGAGCTTCTTCTTGATTCTAACCTGATTTCAGCAGTTCACCACAGATGCTAAATATAATTGGGTTTCTGTACACACTCACACACATTACCTACAGAACAAACGAGGAGACATTTAATGAAGACATCTATTATTAACACTGCAAGTCCTCAACAGCTCCAACTGCAGAAACACGAGCAGTACAGAAGATCATGAAAGACAGCCGAAAGACACTTTGCAGCATCGGTAATGTTGCATTATTAGACGTCCTGGATATCCAAACGCATCATGAATATTATCTGTCTCGTGAAGGTTCTGACATGCATCACTGCAGGTGAGATGACCTTGGTGCACCAGGTTACTGTGAGGCTGTTCATCACCTCACCTCTCGTACCCCAGGATTAGCCTGCTCACTGCGTAGGGATCCAAGTGTACAAACGGTAACAGCTACATGCAGATTCCAATAAAAAAAAAATGTGACAGTTTCAACCTCACTTGTAAAGTATCGCTTGTTTTGAAAATGAAGTTAGCTCATTAATATAAAAGAATACAGAAAGACAAACCTGGCTGGATCATTATCACATCAAGTTAATGAGATGTCACGGCGAACAGCTTTGTCTCATCTTAAAGGTCGGCTCTGTGGGTGTCGTAACTCAACACAACGTATGATTTTAAAAGACATGAAGTGAACCAACAACCTGATATTTAAAAGCTCAGTGCAACACACTGAATCCCAAGAGACATGAAAATGAGAATTTCCCAAAGAATATCAATAAACGATCAGGTTGATTTCCTCATCGCTCAGTACGCTTCCATCACTGATCTGACCCACTCCAATGCTAAACATCTCTGAGGAGCATTTGGTTTAATTGTCTGACAACAATCTCCATCTAGTAATATCAGGAGCATGGACATCCACAGGACACACACACACACACACACACTCATAATAACCAACACACACACTCATAATAACCAATACAAACATACACACATTCCTTTCCAGATGTATTGGCACTGAATGGAATGAATACATTAAAATACTCAATATATTTCAGCCAGAGTGCGCACACACACACACACACACACACACACACACACACACACACACACACACACACACACACACACACACACACACACACACACCTATTTATACTGGATCGGCAATTCTTCTCTAAAGACATAGAGCAATAATACATGTTGATAGTTAGATCTGTTGGAAGGTTCTCCTGCATTACTGTGTAAATGTGTGCATATGCAGGGCCTCCTGCCCCCCCCCCCCCCTTAGTACTGAACATTTCAGGGAGTCAATGAAATAAAGAAGAAATATAAATATATGGAAGATGGAGAAGAAAACAGATATCAGGGAGATGAGAAAAGATAGAAGCTGCAGAAAGAAAAAATATAAATAGAGAAGTAATAAAAAATAAAGATAGGACACGCTATAGAGGAAATGTTGCATGGTGCGCTCGGTCAGTCTCTCATGTTGATGCGTGTGTATTATTGGAGTGCTTTGTAATAATATGTGAGCTTCTGTGAGTTGAGACACATAACGGGCTCCAGTACGCAGCATCGAGTTTCTAGAAAGATCCTTATTTTCTGGGAATGTCTTCTCTTTTTATAGCTGCAGCTCTGTGCGGCTTTTACTCTCCGGATTAAAGTATGCACTCTCTGCTGTAACTCACGTGACCTGCCTTTACTCCAGTCCCAGAAGATCATTAACCAGTTTAATGTCCTATGTTGAACTGTAATGCACACAATGGCAGTAACAAAAACCATTAGCAAATTGTTACTGTGTGCTGAGTGCTGCATTTTGTGTATGGATAGTGTATTTCCTCGTAGGCTCTTTATATTGACTGATGTCTAATTTTGGCTGAACAGAGCGAAGGCAGGAACAAATGTTCTACTTGAACTTTATGAAGCTGCTGTGAAACAAAACCTTTGTATTAAGACAGGCAAACTAAATACTTTATGTGCATTTTTAATGTTAAAATATGTGAATCACTGGAAACAGTCAAATTATTTAGCTGTAACAGCACCACATGACAAAAAAACACAAACGTAAGTTGAAGTTTAGTCTCTGAAGGGTAAAACAATATGAAATGAAATAAAGATACAGCATTAATTATCCTTGCCTGTTCATGTATTGTGGATTTAAAAGTTAATTAAGGACTGAGATGAGGAAGCTGCAGAGGGATAAGTGGAGCAGCATTTGCTAAAGCAATAACGCTATTTCAAAGTAAAACTCATTTTAAGCTGCGTGCGAGTGTTTTTAATAACCTGCTATGTCAATGAAGAGACTCGGGATGCATATGCTTAGAGAATTTTAAAAACAAAGTTATTGTTTTTTTTACATGTGATGCTGATTTTTTCTGTACCCGTAAATCAAAAACAGTAAACACGCCCGTCCTTTCCTTAAAAGTGCTGCAGATTTATCGGCAGTGTTTGATTTGTAGTTCTAATGCATTCATAGCAAATGAGAATTTCGAGTGTGAAACACTTTACGTCGAGCTGATGGTAACCGATGCCCGTGCCTAATAAACAGAGCATTCATTTGAGCATCCAGCCGCTGCAGGAGCGTCACACAGATTTCAGAAACTGTGTAAAGTAGCACACCACCTTTCTGAGGATGCTTTGCATTTCTTCTAGGTTAGTAAGATTATTGTATTACTAGAAAACTAATCCATCAGTGTCCATGTTCCAGGGGTGGAAACACTGTGTTCAAAATCTGATTTAAAATAACACTTACATTTTATTTTAGTCTGCAGTAGAAGGGTACATTTAGTCTAATACAAGTTGAACCTGCTCGCCCGTAAATAAGGTGTTTCAAACTAATTTATGTACATTAGACACACACACACACAAAACACACACACACACACACACTAACTACACAAATACACAGTCCAAAAGCCTTAGAATGTATTCTAGCTCTACTTCTACTCTATCGATCCACACAGACAGACATCAGACATTAACACAGTTCAGTCTCTTCTCATACACTGTTCTGTATCTGTATCTATACCTACGGAAGATAATGCAGAGTAATTAGTGTAAATCCCACTAAATAAATGTGCATGTATTCCACGTAATTGTGAAGCAGGAGCGACAAAGTCCGTGCAGGGAGGAGGTCGGGGTCCACCAACACCTTCATCAGGAGACTGCTGCTTGTGTCCTGTGTGAAACCAGACTTTGTTTATTGTTAATAACGTTTTCGTAAGATATTATACAAAGCGTTGTATTAGGATATGTTGCACGGTGACACACACCTCAAGTTAACCACCCCTTGGGACTCATATGAGTCTGTGAGACTGAGAGAGAACGACAAGACTAGTAAGAAAGAGGGGAAAATAAATGCGAAGGATGGAGAAACTTCTCCGAGAAAATAAAGGAGAAAAAAGAGCGACGTGCCGCCCTTGCACACACACCTTATTACTCCAACTTAATGTACTGTAAAATGTTCTACTTTCAACACTGGCACCTGTGTGGCTATGAGCTGTAAGTGTTGCACTCAGGATGAGACACAAGACTCTGTCAACACAACATATGAAGGCATTATCCCAGGCAATGACGCATTACCGTGGCAACAGCAACCGGAGAGCACACACATTATGGGATGTGAATGATATGGGCTCCTTTGTGACGGATCACACTTTGTTGCTCTATTTTTTTATACAGTCTCTCTCACTAAAAACAAGTTTGTCACACACACACACACACACACACACACACACACACACACACACACACACACACACACACACACACACACACACACACACACACACACACACACACACACACACACACACACAGGCTGTGCAGACCTTCAACCATCACAGGCGTCCTCAAGTGTCTGCAGCTCCAACGTATCTGAAAGGCTGCTGAAAGGTTTCAGGCTAATTTAATGCGTTAATTTGCTGCTCTATACAAAGCCCAACTTTACACATCAGCCCCGAGTGCCTCTTATCAACTAAGTGCACACCCTCAGCTCCACAGCCCCCGCCCGTAAGGGGTGGGGGGCAAAACACTGCCTGCAACCTTGATGGGAGGCAAATTCTCAGCAGTGCATTTAAAGCGAAGAAAGATAGAGAAGATAATTTAGCGTTAATTAGCATCTTGTCTACAGGGGGTGAGAAGAGGAAGAGGAAGAGACAGGCGGACACCGGAGTGATGCGAGAGAGACGCCCGAGGACTCTGCTGATAGTTCTCCTCTTGTCTCTCCATATATTATCTGTTGTTCTCTCTCGGCCTCTGACTCGCTTCTTGCCTCGAGTGCCTTCGCAAATTAATGACACCGTAACCAGAACATTAGTCGGCTAATGAAAGACGTGGCACAATCGGGCAATATAGGCTAATAAAAAGGGGTAAAAGATTAAATGTAAAGTGATGTTAGAAATTAATAATGACATAATTCCAAACAGCCAACGACATAGTTCCTCGCAAGCATAATCTGTTTTTAATCAGCTGTAAATCTGCTAAATATATAACACAAGGTAACGTCAGCGTGGACACACACAGAACACTCACTGTGGATTAGTTATGGATTTAACACTTTCTAATAAAACATAACAGGGGACAGACTTTGCGTCAGTTATCCTTCACATCGCACAGCTGTGCATCATCGTTGGTACCTGCTCGTTTCGTAGAGAGCAACAAGAGCTTAAGTGCAAAAGCAACCGAGAAGAGAAGCGAGAAAATAAGTAGTCTGTCGCTGCTGCATTTGTAAAGGTTAATGATGAACATCAAAAACCTCAAACATGAAAAAATAAATAAACAAGTAGTTAAGCAGCGCTGCAGAATACATTCATTAGGGTGTAATGTAAGACCTGTGAGTGTGTGTGGAGCACTACAGTGAGCGGCTTACTGTGACTTATGAGGCAATAATTGAGAGCAGAAATGGGGAAGGAATGGACCGTAACACCGGCAGCGAACACACACACTCATTATCCCCGAGCTCAGCTCACTGCCCCGTGTGCTCTCTCTCCTCTGGTGTCCATCACTCTTTCAGCTGCTTCGGCTCTCACACCACCACTAACACTACTGCTGCTTACATTACCGTACCATACCATGTATATATATATATATATATATATATATACACATATACATATATATAGTAGTAGATGTATATTTTAACTTCTGCACTATTTTATGTCTTTGATTCCCACTTTTACCTGCATGTTTTTCCTTTTTCTACAAATATAAATGAGCTTTGCTGAAGGCAGCCTGAGCTCTCACGTCTGCCTCCCTGCATTGTTCTGCTTGTGACAACAAAGAACTTGAACAATGCCCAGTAAAACTTTATAAAGCCAATAAATCAAGCTTCTAATGCCAGTTAATCCCACGTCCCTGAGTCTTACTACCCTCCCTGATATCAGGACCAGTCGTCGTCCTCTCGCTCGGCCTGAAGTGCTGACAGCTCGCAGGACGGGCATTTCATTTGCTCCCTTTCCTCAGTCAGGTTTCCTCTCATTTTATTCTCCTCACTCTGTAAACCTTTTTACCTCTCCATCTATCTACTGTATCATTTATTTTTAACTACTTTTTAGTGGCCAGTTACATTTTAACGGCCAATAAATATGCTAACATAACAACATTCCACAACGCAATAAAATCCTGAAATAATAGCCCTTCATAAAGACAGCATTTACCCGAAGAACAATAACTTTTGACATGACGGGACAGAAATGACATTGACAATTGTAACTTCATGACATGACCTCAGATTAATTGGATGTAGCTTTGCTGACAGCAACAGAAAGCGTTCCTTACAGAGACAAAGATGTGCAGCGCTGTAAGAAATCTCTTCTTCAGAGTGATTAGAGTGAAGAATTAAGTTCAACTTTTATGTTAACTTCTGAATTATTCAAACTGGGCCCTATCTCTCCATGTTTCTGTGTCTAAGTGACTAATGGGGACAAACACTTTTTAAATCAGAAGTGAAGAGCTCATTTACACATTATTATCTTCATTAGTCTGGTTTTAAATGATTCTATCAATCGCTTCAGGCAACAAACACAAAGAGAAACAACATGTGTTAACAAAAGCTCTGCGAGTCAACGTGAGGGAGTTCACACGTGTTGAGCAGCGTCTGCGTGTCAATTAAAGACAAAGTGGAGTTTCAGCAGTTTGTTCAGAAGACGTTTCCTTATCTCAACACAACTTCAATTAATCAACAACTTTACTTTGTTGCACGTCTGTTCGTTTCTCATTTCCTACCAAACAGTCAACATTTGCTTCTTTTAACCGCGACTGTAAAGACGTCGTTGTGCCCAAACAAATGTTTTATGTCTAAACCAAACCTTAACCATAAACCATAAAACGGATTTCATTTCGCAAGAGTGGTTTGCAACGGTTTTGAAATCAAAGACAAATGATGTTCTCTTCCCTTTCACAGTCTCGTTATTCACTTTAACCAAAAATCCTTTATACAAAGCGTAACATTTAAAACCATTGGAGTGGTTGTAAAGAGTACCATCACCAACTTCTACACACGGGGTTCAAGGCGCAGAACACGGCTGGGACTGTGACTCCAGGTGCATAACTAACATAATGTGCATTTACAGAAGGAGCAACAATGACAAGCAAACTGAAAGTTTGTGAACACTCACAAACTTTATCCAAACTGTGGCTGTGATTGTGTGTGCAGGAGAATGATGGCTGTGTGTTTCTATCTGCATCTGCACAAGGGCTTGTTTGTGCCGTCGGTTGTTTACAGGTTGTTTACGCTGAAAGGAAAGATTCTAAATCATTAGTGAAGGGAGCTAATTCTCCTTTAAAAGCCATTATTCCAACACTAATGGAAAAAGTGTTCAGCAGAGTGAGTGACATGACAGCGGGGGCGGAGAGATGGGGTGAGATTTTTAAAAAAAAAGGAAGGAAGAAAATACTGTGGGGGGTGAAGGATGGAGACTTGAAAAGGTAAATGGGGAAGAGAGGGAAAACAAAGGGAGAGTAAGATGCAGATACGGTGATAAATGTGTCTGCATGAGATGATGGGGAGCAGTGGAGAGAGGAAGAGACAGAAGAAAGAAAGGGAGGGGGGGGGGGGGTTTCCTCTTTGAGTTGTGTCTCCGTGTGTGTTTCTTCAGGCACGCTCTCCCATTATTTTACCTTCCCTCTCTTGCGAATGAGAAAATGTTGGACAGAGACAAGCTGTGGTGTGTGTGTGTGTGTGTGTGTGTGTGTGTGTGTGTGTGTGTGTGTGTGTGTGCAGGATGCATTTGAGTGAAAGCGAGGTGAAAAAGAACAAGTGGTAAAAGGGAGAGAATCCGTGAAGAAGTGGTCGGACAATTAGGACAATTACAGCCCAAGTTCCAAATCAGGGGTGTCACTGGTGGCAGAAGATAATTCCCATTTAACGGTTCATTTAGCTCTGAAATGCCGGCGCTGGTGTAATAGATGAGATCTGGATGAGGGGAAGAAAAGAGGAAGTGGAAGAGTAGCGAGTCTGTGTGCATAGCCATGCGTGTCTGCCTGTGGTTCACAGAGCAAATGCTGTTGACAGTGTAATTTGATGAAAGCTGACAGGTAATTTATGAAGCATATTTTTGGGTAAATGATTTTTCCCGGTCCTACTTCCTCAGTCATTCTAGACTAGTAATTGGATTTCCCTTACTTGCAAGGTAGTGAATTAGGAGTAAACTAGTTAATGAAGGACTGCCAGACTGTGTGTGTGGTGCTGGAAAGGGTGTCTGCATGTGTGTGTGTCTGCATGCGTGTGCGTGTGCGTGTGCCTGTGTGTTTGTAGACGTAGGTGCCACCTCTCAGAGCAGTGGAAGTTAATGGCAAAGTTTTGGTCTGCTGCACTAATACCAGACTATTACTAACAACCTATTGCTTTATTCCTACTCAGTCAATCAAGGACCATGGACACACACACACACACACACACACACACACACACACACACACAAGTCTTATAAAGCAGAAACCTCACTCACTCTCTCTCAATCTCCTCTCACTCACTCTAATTGCCAGGAGTGTCTTTTCTTTATGAAGCGTTCCCCAAGGTGGGGGTTTGTGTGTGTGTGTGTGAGAGAGAGAAAAAGAGTTGTGTTGGCCAGAGGTAAAAAATAAAAAGGCAGAAAACGGTTCTGACAATGACAGCAAGCTTGTTATTCTCATCGTGAGAAATACACAGCACTGTGAATAATACGCACACACACACACACACACACACACACACACACACACACACACACACACACACACACACACACACACACACACACACACACACACACACACACACACCTTCCCCAAACAAGATATAAGACTGAATACCAAGCTTTGACACAGACTGAGCTGAAAAAAAATAAAAACAACTGAATCACAGCTGTAAGCCCTCAAATCTGCTGCACAAAAACCATTCAAACCCCGGTTGAAACTGCACTAAACCAGCCATAACACAAATCAAACGCATCTAATCCAGAGCAAAGCTCACACAACTCAACCATTTCACTAGCCAGCCTAACTAATCCAAACCAAACTGAGAGAAAGCCCAGCCAGGCCAAACTCAAACACATTACAGCCAAACTGACTGAGTACAAACAAATCTAATGCGAATGAATGTCGTCCCAGTTAATCTGCTCAGAGTGAGCCGAGCCGGGACACAACTCAAATCCAATGTTCTGTTTCAGGACTATCATCTGCAGGATGGAAGCAGTAAAAAGTAACATACAGATGGAAAAAAAACCAAAGTAGGGTTTGTTCCCCGTCTACTGTCGAGCCTTAAAATACATAAATGAGGCAATAATGATTGGAAAATAAGTAAACAAATAAGTAAATAAACATTTTATCTACACGTATCGGCAGAGCGTTAAAGGTGTCAGAGTCATGAAGGAACTAATTGTCTTTTGAAATACAAACTACTTAAAGTAATTTATGTTTACCTTCGACCTAATGGAGCATTAATAACAGAAGACAGCCTCCATGTTTCTTCCTTCCCAACCACGAGACTCTTCGTCACGTCTCACACTCTGGAACATTATGTTTTTTTCTGCATCGCAACAACTCAAAGTGTGTTCGGGATACATTCCCCAAAGTTAACGCGAAGAGCAGCTGAGCACCCCGACATGTTTGTAACCTTTTCAACTTGAGTTGGTTCAGTGTGGCTGCAAAGTGTCCTTGTGCAGACTACTGCTTTACCATTCATGAACAGCCCTTACATCCTGCAGGGTTCATGTTTCTGGTCTCTTAGAGCAGCTTCACTTCCTCAACAATATCCAGAGCGGATGTATCTCATGCAAACGCACATTTCTTCACTCGCGTCAGCGCAGAAAGGACGTTACCTCACACACAATATATGTCACGTAAACAATTCAAATGACACAATTTAGGGAATATCTCAACCTTTCCTAATTCAACCATTCCTGCAAATTATTTCCATGACTTTTCCAAAACTTTTAGGGATTATCATTTCAATTTCAACGATTTTCCCTGGTTTCTTCATGACTGTACGACCCCGGTGGAAGTTTCTCCTCTCTGCAGGATCCCCAAACACACGGCGATGGGGAGAGTGTGTTGTCAGTATGAATTGCTGACTACGTGAGGAACAGCCTCTCTGTGCTGTGTACTCTGCTGGAGACAGTGGTGAATAAAGATGCGCAGCTCTTACCTGGAGTGTTGAGCAGTCTGGACATGCGACAGCTGTAGGCGATTTGCTGCTCACAGTACTCTGCGCTGGTGGTGATGGCTGTCACCTGGGAACACAAGCACGGATTTCTATTTTCATTTTATCTCATTCAACCAGACACAACTTATTTCATGTAAAAACTAATTATTGAGCTGCAAAACGAAACAAAGTGCCGCGTGATGTCGTTTTAATTTAGCTTCCTGTGATAGAGAGAAGCTGAAAATGGAACGAGTGAGCCATATGAAGTAGATAGGAGCATAATAACAGGAAGGATACGCTCCTCAGAACCCGTCATGGCACACAGAGGTCTTTTTATTGGAGCGCTGAAACCTGTAAAGTTCACACAGTTTGCTTTCGACTGTCGGGGAACATGAGCCGACTCGTGTCTTCCTGTGACTTAAAGAGCCACTCAGCAGAAAGATGGAAGCATGAGGGAGTTATACTTTCCGGTTCACTCTTTCTCACTGTCAGTCATGAGCTGCAGAGTATATGACGCTGCTGATGGTGTAGGTTTGTCAAAACGTGGACAGCATGAGTGTAACCGTGGTTAGAGACTCCATTTAGTCCGCATATTTACAGCCATCCCAAGATAAAAGGGAGAAATGACTCACTTCACTCTGATCGCCAGAGACGAAACAGATGGTTGGTCACTAATAACGATAACAAGCAGGAGCGTCAGAATGCGTCACAGATCCGTCTGAACTTATCTTCCTCACGTTGCTCATTCTTAGTCTGCTTGTTTATTTCATTTATAAACTTCACGGGTCCGACTGTACATACAACAGTTGAACAGTGTTGGTTTGTTTTTTCTGCAGGTTTCTTCATTGGATGTTGAAAAGAAAAAACAGGAACATGAGGCACCAAATTAGGAGAACTTGTTTTTATACCTGGTTCACCATTTATTCACTGAGTCGACCAATATTCCCACAAGAACTCCGACACTGCGAGTAGCAGAATATTACTGGGTCATTCTTTCCAGGGTGTTTTGAGTGAGAACAATAAAAGAGCTTTTGATCAGCACACAACTGAGAAGGAGGAACTGTTGTGGAACCTTTCACCTTGTTACACCTGCCTTCTAATGCACGATATTCACCTGCCAATATCATATTTTATAATTCAATGAAGCAAACCTTTCTAAAGAGGATGCAGATATAGAACCTCTTAGTGTGAAATGTGTAATACTTTACAAGCTTTTCATCGCAGGATCACAGTGTTTGATGGCAGGTATGAATACTTTGTTTGGTGTGTGTGTGTGTGTGTGTGTGTGTGTGTGTGTTACCTGGTCCATAGAGGCACTGTAGTTAACCTGTAGGACGGTGCGTCTCTCTCTGCTGGAGCCAGTCACTGCAGTCTTGGGTGGCAGGTTGTTCATAACTGTCGTCCACACTTTGTCTTCTACAAACACAAACATCTCATTAAATGTTATTGAAATGTGAGCATAAACCAGTTAAATGCAGTATTATAAAGTAATTATACACATATTACACATGTTCAGAGTGGACAGAAGTGCAGTTTGTTACAGCGATGAGACTGCAGAGTTTAATTGACACTTCTGTGCTGATGTAGCATCGGCCAGTCACTCAGATATCTCCTTGTTCATTCATACTGCCAGTCAGGGAATGTGTGTGAATACCTCAGGTCTCTGAGGTGTGTGTGTGTGTGTGTGTGTGTGTGTGTGTGTGTGTGTGTGTGTGTGTGTGTGTGTGTGTGTGTGTGTGTGTGTGTAGCAGAAAGAGAAACTCTTAACATTTCTGAGGTATGTGTGAGTGTGCTATTCAGTGTGACTAAGGGGGTAGCCAGCGGAGTGCAGTGACATTTCATTAAAAGTCTCGCCTTTGCTCTGCTTGCGTGCTCTTCTGTTCCACTGTGTGTGTGGAGTTGGGAAAGTGCGTGTGTGTGTGTGTTTGTGGTGGCTGCTCCTGCAGAGTTAAATGTCAGTGGCTGTGACGGCGTTGCCATGGAAACCCCCCCATGTATAGCAGGTTAAGAGTGCTGCTGTCTGAGGTTAAGAATGAGAAGAGCTGGAGGGTTTTCTTCCCTCACAGGTCACCGGCTGGACAGAGTGCACACTCCTGCACGCACTTACACATGGAGTAGATACACCCCACACACACATACACACACACACACACACACACACACACACACACACACACACACACACACACACACACACACACACACACACACACACACACACACACACACACACACACACACACACACACACACACACACACCAGTGATTTCTGGCTCTCCCACACACACCTGTCATGTTGCAATTGACTTTGAAGGGGCCAAGGGGTCCGCTGCCGTCAGGGTCGATCCAGTAGGTGTCAGAGGACCTGCCCAGATGCTTATAGGCCTCGCATGATGGCTCATAGATAGCTGGGGGGGGGAAGAGAAATAAGGGGACATGAGCAGCTGAAGGTGGAGAACACAAGACTAAAAAGACAATAGGTGTTACACACATTACACACCAGAAGATCTTTTTAAATAAAATGTTGGATATGGCTGAGTGACAATTACACATCGTCACCTCCACCGAGGAGGTTCTGTTTCTTCTGCTCAGTTTGTCTGTCTGACAGCAGGATCACAGATAAACTACCCCATTTTCTCAAATTACACAAATTGTATTTCACTTTCTTTAACATTGCGAAGAAATTGCGAAATAGGGCATTTGTTTTTGCAACAATATGGTGACGGAATAATAGGAAAAATAGTCCCCAATTTGGCAAATTCATGTCAAGTCAGAAACAGATTTAAACGTTCTGAGCAATGAAATACAAAACAACTTCTTTGTAGCGTCCATGTTGTTTCCACAATACGATTTAAGGCTCATGAACACACTGAAGTTGGAAGATTGACTTCCCAACGTGGGAGACGGGAACATCCGAGGAAAACGTGATGAAGCTCGTGATGGAGCTCGTGATGGAGCACGTGATGGAGCTCGTGATGGAGCACGTGATGAGCACGTGATGAGCACGTGATGGAGCACGTGATGGAGCACGTGATTGAGCACCTGATGGAGCACGTGATGGAGCACGTGATGGAGCACGTGATGGAGCACGTGATGGAGCTCGTGATGGAGCTTGTGATGGAGCTTGTGATGGAGCACGTGATGGAGCACGTGATGGAGCACGTGATGGAGCACGTGATGGAGCCGTGATGGAGCTCGTGATGGAGCACGTGATGGAGCCTGTGATGGAGCACCGTGATTGAGCACTGATGGAGCACGTGATGGAGCTACGTGATGGAGCACGTGATGGAGCATGTGATGGAGCTCGTGATGGAGCACGTGATGGAGCTTGTGATGGAGCTTGTGATGGAGCACGTGATGGAGCTTGTGATGGAGCTTGTGATGGAGCACGTGATTGAGCACCTGATTTAGCACCTGATGGAGCACGTGATGGAACACGTGATGGAGCTCGTGATGGAGCACGTGATGGAGCTTGTGATGGAGCTCGTGATGGAGCACGTGATTGAGCACCTGATGGAGCACGTGATGGAACACGTGATGGAGCTCGTGATGGAGCATGTGATGGAGCTTGTGATGGAGATCGTGATGGAGCACGTGATGGAGCTTGTGATGGAGATCGTGATGGAGCACGTGATGGAGCTCGTGATGGAGCGTGATGGAGCTCGTGATGGAGCACGTGATGGAGCGTGATGGAGCTTTGATGGAGCACGTGATGGTGCGTGATGGAGCGTGATGGAGCTCGTGATGGAGCGTGATGGAGCACGTGATGGAGCGTGATGGAGCGTGATGGAGCTCGTGATGGAGCTCGTGATGGAGCGTGATGGAGCGTGATGGAGCTTGTGATGGAGCTTGTGATGGAGCTCGTGATGGAGCTTGTGATGGAGCTCGTGATGGAGCGTGATGGAGCTTGTGATGGAGCTCGTGATGGAGCTTGTGATGGAGCTTGTGATGGAGCGTGATGAGCTTGTGATGGAGCTCGTGATGGAGCGTGATGAGCGTCATGGAGCTCGTGATGGAGCGTGATGAGCGTGATGGAGCTTGTGATAGAGCTCGTGATGGAGCTTGTGATGGAGCGTGATGAGCTTGTGATGGAGCTCGTGATGGAGCGTGATGAGCGTGATGGAGCTCGTGATGGAGCACGTGAAACACATTCACTTATTTGATGTTGGGAATCCGGATTTTCTGACAATAATTTCAAACATCACTTTAGTTGGACGGATAACAAACTAACTTCTGTGAAGTGAATGTGCTAAAAAAAAATAAGTACAAAGTTGTCCCGAGGGTGGAGTCAGTGTTAAGTCTGTGTTTTAATCTAAGATCAGAGTGGTTGCTCTTGCATGGCTGTCGTTCTCATTTTCTGCACCGAGGGTGACGCAGGGGAAAGGTCATTACAGTAAACCTCTCAAAGCTATTTTGTGTCGGCTTAAGAATCGCAGTGTAAGTAATGATATTATGCTAACACCATATGATGCCCACAGTAACAATAAATATGACAATAAAGAAGATATACGTCCCCAAAGATAGCTTGCATATCCGCACTTTAATATATTTCCTGTAACGGACCAAAGAGTAATTAAATTGTAGAATTTGCGATGGATCTAAAATAGCACATCGATGTCCGAAGCTGATTTCTTTTCCCTTCATCCAGAAGGCAATTTCATGTGGACTATTCAGCGCCTGTCAAGAAGCGGTGTCTTGTCCCACACACTAAATCTATCTGACAACATATTGATGTCATGTTTGTGATGACAGAGAGAGAGACGGGAGGGAGGGAGGATTGCACTTCAAAGAGAAATGTGGAAGAGAAACTTCCTTGATGAGGGAAGACCGTTTCACAGGCTTAATGCTGAGTTTAAAAATAAAGAAATATCTCCGCCTTTTTTATCTCCCTCACTGTGATTATTCTTAGCTCTTTATTAGAATAATTTCAGTTTCTGCACGTCTCCTCTCTCTGTCCTTTCTTCCGTCTTATCTCTTTCATCACATCTTCTGACTACTTCATTATTGGTATTTTCCCTCCTTGATATCCCTCCGCTCATCCAGGGGTTTAGTGATGCAGCTTCTTGCTGAGAGGACGTGCTGAACCATCTCACAAGGATCTGTGCAGGAACTGCTTCTGGTCCAAATATAGACAAACACATAGTCGGATAGATATGTGTTCCCATAAGGACGCTTTATTTCCTATATTATTCAAACTCACTCTAATTTTCTCACACTTTTATATGAGACATGTTGCTTAAAGTTGAACATACATTCCCTTCCTTCCTGTCTGAAAATAGAACTATATTAGTGGCACATGGGAGCAGGGATGGCATTCTCCAATTTTTAAGCCTCTCTGTGTCTTTGTGCTGGTGCTTTTGGTCGGATTGCTCTTCTCAAGACTAGAACAAAACGCACAACGCAGTGAGAAAAACCTTGGCCTCTGAACACTTCAAAAGTTCAGCTGTCCCTCTGCTGAGGATTGTGGCTTTGGAAGGATAAACAGCTTAATCTCTCAAAGGCGAACAGAGGAAGGCCGAATCAAACAAATGCACAAGGATCAGAAGCCAGTGGTGTTCAAGTGAAGGGGGGGGGGCACATAACTACATACACACACATATACTTACAAGTGTGGCAGGTGGCTCCAGTGTATCCTGTTCCATCACAGGTGCAGCTGAAACTGTCCCACGCCTGTTTACAAGCGGCCGCCGTGCTCACAGTGATTAGGCATACACCTGGAGAAGACACGCGAGTCATGAGATGCCTTTTAAAGTAGGAGCGATATGATAGGTGTGCAGTATGTGAAGGTCAGAGGCACACACACACACACACACACACACACACACACACACTAGAATACTCCTGTGTATCCTTCCTCTGTGGGACAGATTGGATTGTATTTTGTGTAAAACAATGGGTACAGTAGGATACAGTATGAACAGTGCCAATAACTCACACTGAGCTTTGCTTTTAAAATCCCTTTAGCATCATACAAAGTGTGATTCCTAAGTTTAAATCGTATGCTTTATGATTTCATTGGCCACACATTCATTAGTATGCGGAGGCTCCTACACATTCTAATTCAGGTGGGAAAGAAAAACACATTTAAAAGTGCAAGACCAGCAGTAAGATCTAATTATTGTAATAGTTATTACACCCAAAGGTGGGTGTAGATATTTTAATTGATTAAATATAGCAATCAGAAAGAGTTAAAAAAGTATGGACAATAAAAAAATAAACTAAAATGTAGCAATTAGGAGCTGCAATAAATTCCTATTTTATACTTACATTCTGTGGTACACAAAAATATGTCAATTAAAATAATTAAATTGCGTGTCTGCCTATATTGAAAGACAATTTAAGTGATCATGGAAAGCAGGAAGTGACAGAATTGGGGTTTATCTTGTACAAGATAGAAGGTATCATCACAATTCAGTGTCCACATTTCAAAAAGGACCTGAATTAGGAGCGCAGTGCGCGTAAACAGTGTGAATACAGCATTAAGCATTAAGCATTAAGACAGCACTGTCGAAGTTTGAATACCAACTGAGTCTGAGCACATCAAAGCCGAGCAGTTTATCCTCTGCAGCCCTACTGGGGACGGCTCCCGAGGCGCTGTTGTCTTAGAGCTGCGAGTTTCACACACATGTAGTCACGCACAAATTATTGATGTGATTAAAATATCCGAGTGTGATTATTTGAATGAATCAAAGGGATGTTAATGAGCGAGTCATACGAGCTGCGGGGGTCCTTCAGAGACGAGACCATCACTATTGTGTCGAACCTCCTATGAAGCTGACACACAACTGTGAGCTTGGGAGTTCACTGACAGCGGAGTGTCTGGATCTGAGACTTTGAGGAAGAACATGCTGCAGCAGAAAGACTTCCCATCTTTTACCCATGATGCATTGAGCCACCAGTCTGATTCAGCTCTTTTTGTGATAAATTGAAATTTTATAGTTGTACTGGATGAACGTGACGGCATTTATAAGTTGATGTGTGCTTGTAGATGTCTGTATAATTCATAGTGTGTTAGAGACAATGTAATGCTGTGCATGTAAATGAATGCACAGGCACTGATATGTAAATTAGCGTATAGCTAAATGTATAAATCATCTCTTTTTGATGTATGGTTCTTGTTTATTAAAGACTAATAATACAAGTGTTCAAGTGTTTTTACTTTATTTTAAGTATTGTATGTATGTGTAAGAAAGTAGAGCTGCTGGTAGAAGAATAATCATCCAGCTCCAGCTGTGTTGACTGATGCAGAAATAAACACTTTAGGTAACGCATCACATATGTACCTGCCAACTCAACAGTGACACCGCTTTACACAAGTAAGTGACTTTCTATAAAAGTGAGGTTTTCAAATAATATAGAACTTTGTCAACACGCTATTGCATGTACTGTTAATGAAAACAAGAACTCCAAGTATGTCACACTGATTCGTAGTTCCAGCAGGCTAACAAGTGCAGTTAAGATGGCATTGTGCTTTCACAATGGGCTGAGATTGACAAGCAGCGACAATCACAAAAGACATTATGCTCAGCAAGCTGTGAGCACTGAGGTACTGTATACTGACTATACGCTCCGGGCTTTGTTGCAGAACACAAGCATGATCTATGAAGAGAATGGAGCACCTCTAGTGCGTTTAAGCTTTTATGCGAATGTGTTTCAGCACTCTTACAGAATGACATTGTGGAATATGGGAATTTGCATGCATTGCCCTCGTGTGTGTCTGTGGAGATGTGTGTGTGTGTGTGTGTGTGTGTGTGTGTGTGTGTGTGTGTTGTGTTGTCTCCCACCATCAACAGAATCCCACAGTGGAACGGCATTGATCAAAAGCAGGTCAGACAGGGCTATTGAACTGTCTTCAAAGACATTCTGATTAGTTAGTTTGTAACACTGCACCCATTCATCTTCCCTGGCAGGCCCACCTGCATACTGCAGGGCTGACACACAACATAACAGAGATGGGCAAATGCAAGGGGAGGAAACTGTGGTGGATATCTAAGGACCTTGACAAGAATTTGTACCAAAAATCTGACCACAGTCAGCCTGCTGCTAGTAACAGTAACAGTATCTGCTGGTAACAGCAGTGCTAATGCACCACAATCTGCAATGATAATAATCATGTCATACTACATTACCTCACAATGCAAGGCAAAACAAATGATAACAGGATGCTGCCAGCAAATCCATAAATTAACGGAGGGCATGAAAACTAAAATAAAGTAGAGCTTTATGAAACATTAAGAGCCGTCTGTGTCCGACTGTGACACACACAGCAGGACCGGGACAGCAAAGCTTTTTATTTGAAAATGCTAACATATGATTATTAAAGCAACATTAATGAATACGTTCATACTAACAATATAAAAGGGGACGCGAGTAGTGGTGACGCACCGACTACAAATCAGTGTTGGTTCACTCTCACTGCTGAGTCTTTTGCATTAGTGGGAACTTGGCCTCAGTAGTGTTCCAAATTTAAGAATCCCAGCAAGCCAGACCTCTTGAAGTGAGGACGAAATCGATGTAAATCAAGCAGTGGCAGCCGTGTCGACTACTCGGGGAGAGGATTGTGATGAAGGTAAGTGTTATTGACAAACTTAACCGGAAAACAAATCACTGAGTTCAGGAAATATGCTGTTCCAATCAGCACAAGGTCAACTCCTCAGCGCAGCTTCCTGCTCATGTTAACGTTGTGACCCGTGCTCCATGTTTCTAATGAGCACTGAATTTTTCTTTATGGGTTAAACTTTTTATTTAACATAGGCCTGATTCCTGAAGGTCAAACACGTCCACAGTTTAAATGTTTTGCACACAGGAATCCATTCAGCACTCAGATTGAGCTCAAGGCGTGGATGAGTCCATATATGGCAAATCCGTCCCAATGTGTTTGTCTAGTCTATGACAAGGAAATAAATTGAAATGTCAACAAGTTGTAATGAATGCTTCCAGTGAGACAACATTGGGACGTGCTGTGCAGAAGACGCTGCTCTGTTGTACTTGGTAATGAAATAGAGAAATGCGTGGCTATTTTTTGATGTTTGATTAAGTTCACAGTGTCGTCCCAGGATGAACCTACTCGTTCCTTTGAGCTTAAAATAAAAATAAATAGCCTTTACACACACATTGTCTTACCTCTGTGAATCCACCGCATCAATAATGTCCATTTATCAGTATGACAAGCACACAACAAAACATATTCCAGTGCAGTAACACACACAGCCCAGAGTCCTGAGTCATATCTCTCTGGGTAACAATTTAGACTCTGTTTATATTACTCTTCCAATTCAAATCCATTTGATTTATGACACTACTGACCCATTGTTTTAGTGCTTTGCATGAGCCTGACTGTGTATTTTTATTTATGAATGATTGTGTGGATGTGGTTGCATGCAGGAAATATCACTTTTACCTGTCGATGATTGCACACATGTCTAGGCTGACGTTCTCAAAAGCTCCCATAGTGCCTTTCTCCACTGCGTGCAAATCAGCTGGTTGGTCGTCCACCAAAATCGCTTGCATACAACCCTGGAAGGAACGCTGGGAGGGTGGGAAGAGCGTCTGCAGAAAATACCCTGAAAGCAGCAAAACAAACAAATACTTTATTATGGATTAATTTACTTTTACAACATCGCAGAGAGTTCGAGATGATTAAATTAAATACGGAACAGAATTTGAGGAGGAACTGAAACAAAGGGATAAACAGCAGCTTGTGTTAGAACAGTGAAAGAGGTGCAAGGGTGTGGGAGGATGACTATAAACAAGAAAAGATGGATTCTTTTGATCCACGATATAAAACACATCATAAAGAGACGACCTTCTGTAGAAGTAGAAATCAGGCTTAACAACGACATCATCCTTGACGAGGAACAACAAACCTGTGCCATCGCCTGGTTATTGTCCCTTTTAAAGCCATGAACCTTTATCAGCCCTCGTGTTTTAGAGCTTATGCACAAGGCCCATTAGCCTTAATAACGGTGCTAAGGCCGCAATAGAGTAGAGGACATATAGGTTTTACTATATACAGTACCTTTATGAGATACAAGAGTCAATGGCCCGTCCAGAGGTAGCACTGGGCCTTGACTGAAACGAGGACAAGGTTAGTGTGCATACGGTGTGTAAGCAGGCTAAATGGATATATGGTAGGCGTGTGTGTGTGTGAATTCTTCACGCACCTGTGTGCAGTATGCATGCACACCGTATAGTATGTGTGTGTACATCTGCAGCCGTTATTACCGTGTGCATGAACTGTCAGATATAGGATGTGAGAACCTGGAATTCAATCTTTGCCACAAGCACACGGGTCACTCATAAAACACTGCCGCTCAATGACATCTCCATCATCGTGATGTTATAAGCTGTCACACTCTCCAGCATGTCTATTAGCCTCAAGGCCAAAGCATCAAAACGGCTTATTATAGAGGTCATATTCAGTGTGTGTGAGTGTGTGTGTGTGTGTGTGTGTGTGTGTGTGTGTGTGTGTGTGTGTGTGTGTGTGCACCAACATAATTGTAGTTTATATAGCTGGCTGATATGTAAGTAAGCAGCATGAAAGTAAAATGCATGGGCCTGCGTGTGTGTGTGTGTGTGTGTGTGTCTGTGTTCATCCTTTTCTTCACATCTTCTGATTTTATTTTCTTCCCCCAAAAGTTTACCCTGTCATCCTTGCCATCTGTCTCTTCTGCTGGCACACCTGTCTGCTGTCTTTCCAGGGGAGTGTGAGACAGACACACAGTGAGAGCAGAGAGGGAGAGGAGATGGGAAGCAGAGCAGACTACATCTGGCTGGCAGCACTTTGTATGCTGAGGATCGCATATGGATGCAAAGGAAATGCAGCCTTGCTGACAGTTTGGCAGCTCGAGAGGAGCAATGCATGGAACGACTTCATGGAGGGATGGGTTCTATGTTGCTCGGCTGTGAAAGCTAACAGTGGGTGGTCACTCTGTTGTTCTCTCTCAACCACCGAGTAGACTTTCCAATTGAACCGTACGAAAACGTCCTACTTGTGCCACCTGATTGACCTGATTCAGCCACATACTGCTCACTTTGAGTGGAGAGAGTTTCTAAGACATGAGTCTCGTATTGTATATATAAATATAAACCCAACAACTATGTAATCCCTCAGCTCTATCTATAATCCACCGTTTTCAAAGTACTTTTCAGTAACCACATAACATCCTGTACATTGGCAGCTCCCGAGTGTCACTTTGATTAACACTGTAAATGCTCATCTGGGCATTGCACTATACTCATTTGCATGTTAAATTAATTTTAGTGGGCTTAACAAGACTAAGAGGAAATGTATCCTGACTAGTCATGCTTTAAATGTGGTCAAAGCGCCATGTCTTCCCTTCTAGGACCAGCGATGTATCATTGTATAATTCAGAACGCTGTATTGCAGCTGAAGTAACAAGCAGAGGAAGATACAGACCGAGATTAATGAGCTGCAGTCAAACAGAGACAAACACTTGGCAAACAAAGCGTTCATACTGCTGTACATCCTCAAGCTATCACACACGCCCATAGCTGAAACCCAAGCTAACAATGTCTGACCACATTATATTTCCCCTCCTGAAAGCATTGATAATGTGTGGTTTTAATTTGTAGGATAAACACAAGCTCTATGTCTCATAACCCCTCAGGATGTGAAACAGCAGCAATAATCCCTGGCAGTCTTGCTGGCACTCCATCACAGTCCTCCTGCCCAAAGAGCTTCTCCTACAATACACACTGGACGAGCAGCAGCAGCTCGCGACTACCTGAACACCATCTGACTGGCACGGCCGGCTCTCAGGCTCCACGGCGTTTGTTTCCACATCCCAACACATTTCGGGGACAGATCTGCTTTCAGAAGAGGTAAGGCTAGAAATGTGCCAGAATGCTTAGACGAAAAAAATAAAATAAACAAATGTTCTGAGGCGGCAATTCTACAAGATATTCAGAAGAGACTACATTTGTCAGCCACAAACAATTGTGCTTAACTATTGAACACCTGCTGCTATTTACTTCCTCTAACTGTTAAAAAAAAACAACAGGAAAGAGCTCCTTTAAACAAACATGATGCACGAGAGTCAAACGTTACTGCACACAAGTCGAGGAAGGTATGTACCCGCCATGGAGGACGTGCATAAGACGGTATGCACATACACACAAGTGCATTAGTGCATGTACAGTCAGCACAGGCTGCTGTGTGGGCGTCTCATTCATCACGAGCTTTAAGATGAAGACGTGTCAGTGTGGACTGTGTACAATTACTTCTAATACGTGTAATAAGTGCTCTTGTGAGTGAAATATTATATCAGCATCATAACACTCATTTTGCATTAAAGTACACTGTAGATTTTAATAAGAAAAACTAAGTTTAAAACTGTTATTTATTCATACATATAAAAAAAACAAAAACATGACATTTGCAAAATGATGAAATGAAATGCTGTGACACAGTTTGGAACAACTCAGCAGAGTTATACAATTGGTAAGTAAGTGGAGATTGCAAAACTAATAAATGAAACACAGAACGCCATTTTATTTCCAGTTATCAAACACCCGCATGCTTCAGAGTGGAACGTCCCATAATTGACTACTCTCTCATTAGTATATTCATGTGTCCCCTGTTCCCTGCAGAAAAAAAGAGCATGACTTTATGGCCTTGTGCGTGTGTGTGTGTGTGTGTGTGTGTGTGTGTGTGTGCGAGTGTCCGTCTGTCTTCCCTCTTGAGAAATTCAATTTGTGGATGTCTCGTGTCAGTCACTTACTAATTTCTCTCAGCGCAGCGTCAGGAGTGAGAAACTACTCCCCGTTAAATAGGCTTTGGGTTCAGGAGGCAGCTTCAAAAAGCAGATGTCTGAGGGATGGAGGCGAAGACATGAGAGGAGACAAGGGGAGGCAGAGAAATGAGAAGAACCGGTTAAAGGGGATAAAAGGGATGAGAGGAAAGAGCGGAGGATGGAAAGGAAGAAGAGAAGAAACACTGAGACTTTTGGAGGAAAGAGAGGAGGGTGGGAAATAAAAAGAGGAGAAGAGCAGAATTAGGAAAGAGGGCAAAGTGGAGGATAGGATGACAAAGCCTTTTCCTTCTTCTGACATCTAAAGTATAATATCCTGTAACTCTGTAACCTTGGGTCGAGGCAGTGCCACGTGAATTTTAATGCCACAGAATCAGTAAATCACTGAAAGGAAAGGCAAAGAAAAATCTTCAAGCAAAACGTTAATTTCACTGAAAATCTTTTTAAATAACGCTTGTTTTAGGGAATTACTATAAAAGTATTATATTAACTGACATTGCAATGTTACAAACTAAAAAGGTTGACAGAAATAAGGAAGAAAAGTAAAGAGAGGAAAAAGTAATTGCTGCATAATTTAGCCTTTCAACTCTCCGGGAATGGTACTTGAGCTGCGTAATGTCTCATCATAGTCATGAAAATACATTAAACATCACCACTTATGCAAATTAGGTAATTTATTAAGTTAATTAAAGCACCAATTAGCAATTTTTTTATGTCAGTATGCTCGTCTTTGCATTACAGCTCCATGTTATTAATATTAATGTTATTTAAAAGCGTTAAGGAGCTCTGTTGTGTTTTAAAAAATGGCTTTCCTTGATTAAAATGAATATTTATGCGTTAAAGCAAAGATCAACTGCTGTATGGAGGGAACCTGCAGTTTAAGTACCGTGTCACGTGTCTCGACTCGGACGCCATCGTTACACGTCAGACAAACAAAACGGAGCTGAGACAGAACTTCACCAGCCTCGCGCTTATTTTTTTTACATCTTTCATTTAATTTTGAATGAATGCAGACAAAGCGCCCACTTCATCCTGCTGTGTGGCCCGTGTGTGTGTGTGTGTGCGTGTGTGTGTGTGCGTGTGTGTCAGACAGCAGCCACTCTGCATACAGCAGAGGAAGGAGACTGACAGGGGAAACCCTTAAGCACATTATAACACGCAGCGTTGTAACAACCCACCATTCTGAGGGATGTCTGTGTTTCAGGCGCTAATGGGCGTGACAAAGTGCTATTTGATGACCCTCGGAATGAGAACGGCCTGCGCACCCTTCTCATTGGCGGAGCGTTACGCGATGATTAAGAGGGATTGTTTTAGTACGAGTTCATATGCTTAGGAAAATGTTACATATTAACCCTTTAAACACAATTATTGCACATACTGCCTTCTTGTTGAAGAGCTTTGTGTTTGTCCTACAGTAAGTTGCTTTAATACAATCTGATTGGGTGGTACTAGCACTACATTAGTGGTTCAATCTGTGGTCACTTTTCAAGAACTGTTGCTATGAAAACACAGCAGCTTGATGCCTTCCAGACATGAGATTTGAAGCAGATGGCTACCTAGATGAATCTCAGCAATTATGTGAAGCCTCGTCCTCGTCTATGAAAGAACAAGCATCGCTCCCGATGCTGAGAGGTGTCTGCTAATTGAGGCACACTGACAGTCATATATATAAAGTGCTGATGGAATATTGTTAGAGAGCTTTAGGACAGCTTAATGCAGACGGCCTCTCTGACACATCGAGCTGAACGATCAGAGAGTCTAATTGAGGGCAAGCCAAAGGCTAACCTATCTTTTGTACATTCACTATATTATTCTGTTACCTCCGTGCCTGGATGGAAATTAGCCCCCGAATGTGATGAGGTGGAGTGTTTTTGAATAAATGTTAAATTGATTTTCTGTTGTAGTTCTGTGGTTGGAGTTGTAGTTTAAGTGTGTTTCATGTGGTCAAAAACACCCTCTGTTCATACAAGTTCACAGATAGGCATGAAGTAACAGAAAGTAAAACCAGGTCATGAAATTGGAGGACTCGCATGTTGTATGAATCTAAAGCAAAACCAAACCCCCAAAGTTAGGAGCAAACTAAAGTCATTCCCGGAGAAACCACGAGTCTGAACTGGTTGAAATTGTTCCAAAAATGTCTTCTTCAAACTTCTCCCCCGGCCTGTGAAGCGGTGGCCTAAATATCTCTGTGTACTCCTTGCCATAGTAATAATCAGCGGTCCTGTAGCCCCTGCAGCCTTCAAACGTGTGTTTACCACCAGGCTGCTCCTCAGTATTCATTATGTCATGTAACACTAACGAGTAAAACCCCCCGTCACAGTTGCTGCCAATTCAGCCCACACATTACGCCCGTCGATGGGGAAATGACTTCTGGAAGAACGTCCGTGTATTACTCTGTAGCGTGCATGTGTGTGTGTGTGTGTGTGTGTGTGTGTGTGTGTGTGTGTGTGTGTGTGCACGTTACGACAAGTGAAAGCCATGTGCAAGTACGAGACAATCAAAACATATGTATACAGCACAGTATGTATCTGTGTGTATAGGAATATAAATATGTGGTTAATGTGTGTGTGGAGCGCTGTTGTTTCCTTTGATGACGTGCACATACCGCCTCAGGGGTTTTATGTCTCATTGTCACCATATAGCGTTCGCTTCCCTTTTCTCTCTCAAGCCTCGCTCTCACTTTATAACATATCTTTTACATTTCTCTGCCAGCAACTTCTCTCCGTCTCATTCCTCGTCTCTAGCTCCTCTTGTTCCCTATCTTTTATCCGTCTTCTCTTCGGTTTTACTCTTCCTTTCTCTCACTCTCTTCGTCTGCCTCCTCTGACTTCTTCAAGGGGTAAAGACATTACAAAGATCCTCTGCTCTCAGCCACTATTGATTCCCAACTCAGCTTACCAAAATCAATAAATCACCAATTGGATCAAAACGGAGACGAGAGGGTGAGAAGAAAGAAGAGAGCAGAGGGTAGGGAAAGTTGGGGTGAAAGAAAGATACGGGATAATAAAGATTGAATGATTCTGCAACACCCTGGATAAAATAATAATAATAAAAAAGTGAGTTTTGCTTCCTGAGTAAAATGCAATTACCATATCAAGGCCAAGCTTAGATTTAAAACATAAAACTAATAAGACTCATCATGGGCTTAAGGGCGGTTCACTCAACAGCAGCAAGGAGTAAATTAAGATGGACAACACATAATAAAAGAATCATGATGTGTGTGTGTGTGTGTGTGAGAGGTGCTCTGATCCTTATTGACTGGCCTGGGGGAAATGGTCTTGCTTGATGGAGGAGATTGTACTGTGATAGAGAGAAGGAGAGAGAGGGACAGAGGCTTGATGGAGCAATCAGAGCCCAGACTATCTCTCTCAGTTACTGTAATTTCATACAGGTGCCCACACACACAGGTGCCCACACACACAGGTGCCCACACACACACACACACACACACACACACACACACACACACACACGCACACACGGACCATCTTCCAACAGACGACGGACAGCAGTGTCTGGCATCATTAACCTGGCGTCTTCCTAATCCAGACAGATTGTGACTGCTCCTTGTGTGTGTGTTCCTCTCTGTATGGTTGTGTATATCTGGTGGTCGAGTTGCGTCAGTGCTCTCGCTAAGTGAGCAACTTCCTGAACTCTGGCCCACTAAGATATAGATTCAGATTTAGATAGATAGCGAGCTACATGATTAATAGACATATTTAGAGTTGGTACAGCTAATATAAGAAGTTTCACTTCATGTTTCACAACACTCTCCTCCTGCCCGCCACCTCTTACAGCTGATGCCCTCTAGGAGGCGCTACAGGTCCCTGCCCGTCAAATCATCCCGTTGTAAAAACTGTGAACACTATAAGTACACCGTCACTAAAGCTGGACACACGCTGGACAATTCTTAGAAATGTTGTTTAATATGAACTCGAGTGAATCGTCTGCGATCTAAAGCCAGAGCTCACGATTCTTTGTGCTCACACTGTACGTGTCGTCACACCACAGCGTGAGTGTTCCCACTGACTGTACAGGACTGTCTCAGAAATTAGAATATTGTGATAAAGTTCTTTATTTTCTGTAATGCAATTAAAAAAACAAAAATGTCATGCATTCTGGATTCATTACAAATCAACTGAAATATTGCAAGCCTTTTATTATTTTAATATTGCTGATTATGGCATACAGCTTAAGAAAACTCAAAAATCCTATCTCAAAAAATTAGAATAGTTCCTCAGACCAAGTAAAAAAAAAGATTTATAACAGCAAAACAAAATCAAACATTTGAAAATGTCCATTAATGCACTCAGTACTTGGTTGGGAATCCTTTTGCACGGATTACTGCATCAATGCGGCGTGGCATGGAGGCAATCAGCCTGTGGCATTGCTGAGGTGTTATGGATGCCCAGGATGCTTCAATAGCGGCCTTTAGCTCATTAGCATTGTTGGGTCTGGTGTCTTTCAGCTTCTTCTTCACAATACCCCACATATTCTCTATGGGGTTCAGGTCAGGGGAATTGGCAGGCCAATCGAGGACAGTAATGCCATGGTCAGTACACCAGTTACTGGTGGTTTTGGCACTGTGGGCAGGTGCCAGATCATGCTGGAAAATGAATTCCTCATCTCCATAGAGCTTTTCAGCAGACGGAAGCATGTAGTGCTCTAAAATCTCTTGGTACACAGCTGCATTTACTCTGGGCTTGATGAAACACAGTGGACCAACACCAGCAGCTGACATGGCTCCCCAAACCATCGCTGACTGTGGGAACTTCACACTGGATTTCAAGCAACTTGGATTTTGCTCCTCTCCAGCCTTTCTCCAGACTCTGGCGCCTTGACTTCCAAATGAAATACAAAACTTGCTTTCGTCTGAAAAGAGGACTTTGGACCACTCTGCAACTGTCCAGTGCTTCTTTTCCATAGCCCAAGTCAGACGCTTCTTCCGTTGTCTTGAGTTCAGAAGTGGCTTGACCATGGGAATACGGCTATTGTAGCCCATTTCCCGGACACGTCTGTGAACAGTGGCTTTTGATACCTGGACTCCAGCTTCAGTCCACTGTCTTTGAAGCTCCCCCAAATTCTGGAAGCGACTCTTCTTCACAATGCTGTTAAGGCTGCGGTCATCTCTCTTGGTTGTGCAGCGTTTCCTGCCACATTTCCCCCTTCCAACAGACTTTTTGTGGATGTGCTTTGAAACTGCACTCTGTGCACAGCTTGCTCTTTGAGAAATGTCTTTTTGTGTCTTACCCTCCTGATGGAGGGTGTCAATGATGGTCCTCTGGACAGCAGTCAGATCAGCAGTCTTCCCCATACTTGTGATTTAGTTTACTGAACCAAGCTGAGTGTTTTTCAAGGCTCAGGAAACCCTTGCAGGTGTTTCGAGTTAATTAGACGATTCAAGTGATTCGTTGAACACCCTACTAGTATACTTTTTCATGATATTCTAATATTTAGAGATAGGATATTTGAGTTTTCTTAAGCTGTAAGCCATAATCAGCAATATTAAAATAATAAAAGGCTTGCAATATTTCAGTTGATTTGTAATGAATCCAGAATGCATGACATTTTTGTTTTTTTAATTGCATTACAGAAAATAAAGAACTTTATCACAATATTCTAATTTTCTGAGACAGTCCTGTATGTGTACAATTAAAAGGACCCATAAGGACTGTTAGTCACAATTCACTCAGAGGCAGGTAGAAGTTTGTTTGGCTCTGGAACGTTACACCAGTACAGTTCACAATAAGAATAACAATCATGTTTTATTTCAGAAAGCTATGTTTTACTGAATATGTTGTACATTGTTAACTATTGGGGAGTAGTGGGAACTCGGGGGGGGGGGGGGGGGGGGGGGGGGTGGGGAATGACTCATGGCAACGGTTGACCACACTTTCTGACAGCTGGTCGGGAACAGCTGATCGCAATCAAAAACTGAAGATGGATGGCAATATTTACGTAGAATTTATGAAACAAGTAGTCAAGCTCGACAGACACGCAACGCGGATGAAAAGGGATATAAACTGGATGCTGTTGTCCGACACGTAGCGAGCGTCTTATACTCTGACGTCTCCCTTGTGTCTCCGATGGGCACTGGATGGAATGTGACGGGATGACGATGAATGAAAGTGGAAGTGAGCAAATCTATAGCGATGGTGTCGGGGGTGACCCTCACCTCCTAAGTGATAGGTTCCTCCCGTGGCGATGCTGAGAGGTGAGGTGGAGCGCACGGCAGACGCCTCCTCGCCATCTATTGTTAACATGGCAAAGTTCTCCTTGGCGACCAAACGGATTGCGTGCCATTGCCCGTCGTTAAGGCCTGAACCTGGAGGGAAGACAAAAACATGTTCAGAAAACAAATGTAAATTATAAACATTATGTTTTATAAGTCTTCTACATCAGCACCGCCACATTCGTTCATTCATCAACACGTCTTCTTCCTTTTTACTGGGTCAAAGTAAACGTTGTTATAGGAGAATGACAAAGACCTGACTGTGTGACTCATCATGGGAGAGAAGTATGTGGGTGGTGAAACTAGGAAATAGAGTTTCTGCCTGTGATGTGTGGCGATCTCTCTCTGTGTACCTTCTACAATGTACCGCTGTGTGTGTTCCTGTCTCATGCCTCCATCTCAGCTGCCTGGCGAACGTGGCTTCAGTCAGAGTTAAGACATGCTCAGCAGAGGATCATCTTCCTGCCTCTTCCACATGTTCCCCTCACTGCTACACATATTCTCATATGCTCCCCAATTCTTCTTCGCTTCTCTTTTGTTCTCTCCCTGCTGCTTTCTCTCTCCCCGTCTCCAAGCCGAGTGCAGCTTCCAGTCTCAAGGCCCTTATGTCTCAACTCCATTAACTCTCAGATAACCCTGTTTGCATCTGAATACCAGAGTGCATATGTGTGTGTGTTTTTTTATATGTGCATGCATGCTTTGAGCACTCTGTGCAAGTCTGTAATGTGTTCATATGTCAATGTGGTGTGTGTGGGTGTGTGTGTCGGTGCATGTGAGTTTTGTGCTGTCCTTTTCTCTCTCTTCCCTTGTAGCTGTGCTCCATTAAATATGAGTGATGTTTTGGAAAGGGACATTACTACTGGAGCCGAGAGAGAAGCCAGCTCACTCTCATCACGCTCCCCTCTATACATCACCTCTTACTGACACCAATCTCTATTCATCCTTCCCTCCCTGCCTCCCTCTCTGTCCCTGATTCTTTCTTCCGTCGCTCCGTCTTTATTTCCTTTCCTATATTTCTGCATTTCACTTTTCCTTATTTTCTTTCTGTCTTTTTACTCCTCGTGTTGCCATCTGCTGCATTGTGCATCTTTTTGAATTCAGCTCCACTGACTGTAATGCATCGAGGGAGGAGACTAGCAAAGTTCAAGGTACGGTCACGTGTCAGAAATCCATTTCTGCGGAGTGCATTTGCTCATGGATCAGAGTGACAAGTCAATACACATGTACCTTAACTCGCTGCACGTTTCAACATATCAGACACATGTGTGTAAGAGATGATGCAAACTTCTGTTTGTGCGTTTCTGCATCTACAAGGCACACTTTGTTTATCTCTTCCCAGAATGCACTTGAAGACCGAGGCTTTGGTGTCAGTAGGGAGTCTACACTAATTAATCTTCATCAGTAGGGGGACTATGTGCATGCATGTGTGTGTGTGTGAGATCATGACAGTGACCATAGGACTAAAAAAGCCAAGATGGCCACCTGCTGAGGGGTGTGACCGCTGTGACCTCGATGCTGGTTAAATATGCAGAAACACTCACAGCAGTACCAACATGAATGTGATTATGCAAACAACAAACGCCACTAGCGCTGTCAGAGAATAAAACATTTGATATTGTTTGATATATATTTGTTGCACTAGTCAGGAACTGAAATGAGAGGAAGCTTTGTCAGAGTGACAGAAAGAGACCTTGATGTGCTCCTAAACTGGCAATCCCATTCCTGACTGATATTGGTTTGATGTAATCACTAACAAGCTCTGTCCCTCTCTATAACCTCTTAAATGTAATGGAAAATAGATACCGTGTAACCTTGTGTCCCCTCATCTGTTTTACATCACCTGCAATAGCTTTGAATGATGAGCTTATCAGTGATAGCGGTGTTATTGAATCTTCCCACTCACTGCTGCACCAACACAAAAAAGAAACCCCGACACACAATATGCGGAGCTCTCTCCCTCTCTCTCTCTCTCTCTCTCTCTCTCTCTCTCTCGCTCTCTCTCTCTCTCTCTCTCTGTGTCACACACACCTAACACACGGGCTCAAACACCGGCTGTGTAGCACAGATAAATAGAGTTGAGATAATGAAGGCGACTAGTAGAAGGCGGAAGAGAATTGTTCAGATTTGACGAGATAAAAACGTTTCTTCGGGAGTTGTCGTTCATATGCACGGCCTGACCAGTCGCTTCGCTCTGTTTACGTTTTGAATTAAATAAAAAAAAAATGAGGAAATCGCACTTTGGGCTCACATCTCACATCCTCTCTTCGAATGCTCATTAGAAAGAAGCCGCCACACTATGGCAAGAAGGTCTTTCCAACCGAAAAATAACCCATTAAAAACAACAGAAAGGTGGAGAAGGATTTCACTTAATAAATAATTAAATGGGGACCGGCAGTAATTCTATCATTTTAACATTTTAGAATAACATTTGACCCAGATATTCTCATGACATTTTGGCACTTCTAACTTCTGCCTTTCTGGAAGGAAAAATAGTTTTAAAACGGTCAGTAGCATTAATTATTCATGTCAGCAGTGGACATTCGATGGGTTACAGTTAGAGAGCTAGATAAGTGACATGTTTATGAGGAAAGCACTACTTATGTCCAATATAACTTCCATAATGTAATAAACATAACATATGTTAAATGATTCTGTGGCTTTATCCTTTGAAGATATTCTTCCGTGTCGTTTCAAGATTTGTTTTTTGGAAAATCATTGTTGCAACAGCTGTGGTTATTGCATCAGCCTGCTTTCCTGAATATGGTCCGGGACAGCCTCCTTGTGTCAACTCTGCAGATATATTATAAGAGGTCTTTTGGCTCACAACACCCGACGTTTAGAGGGAGACACAGAGAATCAGATTCCATATTTTTCAAGGAGCTTCTAGGTTTTACAATGAGGGGTAATCTGCTGCTGGTGCTGCTGTTCTGTCTGTCCGGGACGTCAGCTCAAGGAGAGAGCGGAGACGCTGACCAAGGTTTACAGACGAGTGGTCAGACTAAGAGGGATATCTGGAATGAGCTGAGAGCTCTGAGAGACATGCTGGTGGAGCAAAAGGTGGAGCTGAGGAATACCAAGGCTGAAGTGCAAACCCAGAGAGACAAAGTGGCGGGTCTAGAGAAAGAGCACATCGGTAATATATCAACAACTTCTCAGACTGGGGATGCGATGAAGAAATAATCTGCCAATGAATGTTTTGCTTAATCATTTGGTCAGTAAATTGTCAGAACATGGTGAAAAAAGGCAAATATTCACATTCAAAAAGCTAAAACCGAAGATTGTTTTGGGAACTTTTGAAGCAGCAGTTGAGAAATGATTGGCTCTCGTCCTCTTAGAACACGCAGCAGAACATGCAGCCCTGGTGTTCAGAGTAACAACCAGCGAGAAGGAGGCGGCGGCTCTCAGGGAGGAGCTGGATGTTTCTAAGACTGAACTACAACTCACCAGGAACAAACTGGATGAGATTGAAAGAACAATTGCAGGTAGATAAAACTACTTTAAAACAATAAAACTCTTCCCCTTGAAACTAAACATGTGTGTATATAATACAGTGTTTCCCCTACCATTGTCTTGCGCCCTGCCAACGGAGCCCAGCGCCCTGCCTGAAATTCAAGGTGTTTTTATTTTTTTATTCACAACTCCCTTTTCACATTGACAGGTGCTCTTTTATTAAATAAACTAAACACTAATGCTATTGATATAATTTATGTGCACGTTTCAGTGTGTACTGTCTACTTTGCACATTCACATTCTCTCCTTCGCTCCGTTTTGCGAAGGGCGGGGCTTCGCAGCTGACGCACACACACGTGCGCACACACCTACAGAGCGGAAGAAAGGAGCGGGGAGAACTAAATAGAAACCGTGCCACGCACGCGCCCACACAATCTCCCCGCACGCGCACACAATCTCCCCGCACGCGCACGCAATCCCCCTCCCCCCCTGCACGGTGAGCACCCCTCCAAAGCAGTACACCTAGGGGAAACACTGTAATATGTTATTGCTTTCTTTAAAAAGAAGTGTATTAGTTAAATGTTTCCATCGTGTGTTTACAGACACTCCAAAGCTGGCCTTCTCTGCTGGTTTGAGCACTTCAGGAAAGATTGGACCTTTCAATACTGAAACTACACTCGTGTACAAAAGAGTCTTCACTAATATCGGAGGAGCTTACAACTCAAATACAGGTGTGCAAGCAAGCAAGCATCCTAATATTGCTTAACACACAGAGACGGCTGACCTTTCTGTGTCTGTTGCAGGTATCTTCACGGCACCAGTCAAAGGAGTCTACTATTTCAGATTCACTGCTTTCAGCATGCAGAGGGGAGATTGGATGGCAGTAAACTTATACCATAATACTCAGAGACTTTTGCATAATTCTGAGATAGCTGACCATCATACTTTTATTGCAAATGCATTGATTCTACAGCTGGAACAGGGAAGTGTGGTCTATATGAGGCTCCACAATGGCTGTGTGCTCTATGATGATTCTAACGCCCTGACCACCTTCAGCGGCTTCCTGCTGTTCCCTCTGCGACCGTCAGATGTAATCCCAACTTTCTCTGGGGCTTGAAAATGTCTCCATTTGTCCGTTACGTTACCTTTTATACTTACTTTGTCAATATTGTCTTTGGTTACCTCAATCTGCCATTTACACACAAAGAAAGAAGTGGACTCATGTGTGCTGCAATCACTGATAAATAAACTAAAGTGTGTGATCACCATCAAGCTGTACTCTTCTTAACAATAGTAAGGTTTTCTCCATTTACGCTGCAGTGAAACATCAGAAAGTCTATAGTTGTGAAGATTAACAATGAGCATAATGATGTGCAAATGTCCTAAAATGACACAAAGCTTACTTGGAGTTTTAGGAGTATTTCTAAGCAACCCTGCACTGATAGAACTAATCCAAGTAACCTCATTACTTTAGGTTGTTTTAATAAAAGATGTCTTAATTGCAATATTTAGAATTAACATGAAGCATTAGCGTGCATGTAAATGTCTCCCTATTCTCAATAATTAGGTCACTGCAACTGACAACATATCTACGTGTAACATTTTGAGTGACACCCAATGAATTCCCACAAATACTGACATAAATGATGTACTTCCATTTTAAATGAAAACAAAACAAGAGAAAGTTTAACAACCACAACTCGGAGCAGCTTTCCTTGTGTGGCAGTCGATACTGTACACAGGACGATTAACTTGAACTACCCACTGGTGTATTCAAGACAGAGTAGAATATAAAGTGTTTCTACGATTAATAATGCAAAAAGCTATGAAATGCACAATAACATAATCACAACATCCACTTATTGTTTGTCCTCTAAATGTGCTTTGGAGGCTTCACAACCCCAGTGATTCTATCAGCACATGAAACCTCCGTGCATAATGTCACAAATACAGAATGTGCACGCTTTACCCACTAAAACTGCTTTATGTGTCCACTTCAGTCATAGGAGGATTAATGGGGTACTGATCGCATGTTATCTCAGCGCAATACAGGGATAATATAATAAGACTTTCTCTATTAACAATAGTTAATCTTGTAATTGTAACTGTCACAGCTACAGTAATTGTTAGTAACAGGTCAAGTTTAGCGGTATTAATCCAAAATAATTCAAAATTAAATTCTTAAACTATACTGTGAGCTGCAAATAGAAGATAAAACACACGTTATATTATTAGGAATTAAAGATGGAAGTAAAGTCAACAACCTGAATTAATGAAACTGTTTGTAAAGGCAAAATTAACACATTGAAATTCAACATATTACAAATCAATCGGGTATATGCAAGTGTGTGTGACATATCTGTGTCCACACTCACACAACACACACTGTTGACACACGGTAACAGCTGATATACTTCTCACAGTGAAGTCCAAAGTGTACCAGTGAGAATCTGAAGCGCGATAGTTCATCACAGCAGCCGAGGGGAAGCGGCCACCCGGAGCACTGACCTTGTAGATAAACTGGTTAAAATGTAATTGAAGGAAACCCTGTGTGATTGATACACCAACACCAGCGTACAGAGAGGCCTACTGGAGCGTCACAAGTTTTCATTACTCAAACTGTGACTTTCACTGTGGCAGACTGAGGAAGAAAGTGTCAAAGAAAGTCTAATAAAGCATTAAAGGTAGAGCAGCACTATCATGGCTGACATCTGGGCTGAGCCGGAGGAGTGGAGCAACATGTTAATAGAGCGGAGGGTGGAGTCGAGTGTCACCACCACGCAGCGTCAACGCCAGAGAGACAAAGTGTGCGAGGTGCAGCGGGAGAACGCCGGTGAAATGTTACTCCTGATGATGAAGCTGGCTTTACACAGTGTTGACTTGCTCCGACCTTTGCATTAAGCTGCGCCCTCTCTCAGCATACCTGAGCTGAATACATGACTCCATCACGTTTCTCATTATCAGACTCAAATGAAGAAGAAGAAGAAGAAAAGTGCATTTTAGGAAGATTAACAGCTGATCTTGTGGAGCGAGACGCCGAGAGAGAAAGCAGTTTTATCCTCAATATTATCGTCACAATTGTTTATTTATTTTTCTTTCGAGACAGAGGAGCTTATAAAAGCTTCCTCCTCTTATAAAAAATAGTCAAATTGAGTTAATTCTTGTTGCAGTAATTCTTAAATGAGAATATTAACAGTATGTGGTAGTACGTTTATGTGTGAGTGCAAGTTAAATACTTCAGTCTTTAGTGGAATAATACCCCAAATTGCTGTAGCTTCTTAAATATCTGTAATTATATATCTTTATTCACTCAGAACTGTAAATCTAAGATTTCTTTTTAAATGTTTTACGGGATATTAATCAAAGGAAGTGAGATCCAACATCAGAAACTACTCAACACAGTGAAACACGAGTCCACCCCTGATGAGATGAGAACTAGCAGTGGGAGTTATTATAGTGGAGACAAGGTGGCCAGGTGAATACTAATCACATTCTCAGAGGGAGAAACCTGATTACATAGATATCAGGAAGTAATATGCAACAATTATCATCTTATCACAAAACACACGGGAAACAAACATTAGTTATGGATGTTTCTTCGTCTCGTCGCTGCAGGAGCAGTTTGGGAATATCCCGACGTGTCCGACGTGGAGCCGTCATCCTCTTTCTGCTTACTTTCTCTTTCCCCACATCACTTTTCTCCTCTCCAACTGTTTCCTATCGATCCTGTATGTATAGTATAAATTAATTTCTGGGGCCCTCTGGCATTCATGAATTCCTCCTCCCCCATCGTCTAAATATTCGGTCCTCAGAGGAAGTTTGAAGCGCTTCACGGATGGCAGAGTGCCAATCAAACAAAGCGGGAGAATGCAATATATTAAGCCTCGCCGGCACACACACACACTCACACACTCGGGGGGATTGAAACAATATAACATTATAATCTGGGGTGGCTGTAGTATGTTTCCCCCCACAAATCTGTGCTTCAGGCCTATTATTGTAATTACTCAGGCTTCATATTCAGACTGTAACCTTGTGTGTGTGACTGATAGTAATTCTGCATCTCAAAAGAACTGATGTTATTACTTCCAGCTAAGTTGATGGGTGTGAACGCACGCATGAAAGCACACACACACACACACACACACTCACACAGTTTTAACAGAGCAAAGATATTCTGCTTTCGAGGTGTCTGAACCCAACACTTTGTGGTGCCTGTGGCTTTGTCTTCCCTCACTGGGATGACACATTCCCCTGGTGGTATCAAACAGGCCGATTCACAGCGACAAGAATTAATGCAAAACGTGCAGAACAGATGAAAGAGTTCATCTTGCAGAGCATTTACTTCTTTTATAAAACTGTTGAGAGGGGAAAGACATAATACATAAAGCAGATTTGATAATAACATGCGGGTGATGCAATGCAAGAGATGTAAAAGTATTGAAAGGCAATTAAAAGAGACGTGCATTTCTAAATGTGTCTATTCAGAGCATCACGTAAATGAAGCTCAGCTCCACAATCAGTTACTGAGTCTCCAGAATAATATTCATTTAACTGTAATGTAAAGAGATTGCTTATTGAGAATGTCAACGCTGATGCTGTTTGTATCCACCTTTAACACGCGCCAACACTTACTTGTGTCTTGTTTATGCTTTTGTATCACAATGTACATATTCTTTAACTAATGCACATATTGTAATATTTCTTAATATTCTAAGACGCTTAACAGCATCAGGAAAAGGGAGTGCCGATGAAAACTAACTCATTTAAATGAGTTTAAATGTTGATCGTCCCTTTTCAAAATCAAAAAAAATCTAAATCAAATGTCAATCCTCTGCACTTCTGATGAGTTGGATACTTTACTTGCAGGTTATAAAGATGTTCAGAAATGAGCTTCTGCAGCAGCAGATGTTAAACTGCTGCTGGTTTGAATATGTGCACGTGTTGCATTATAATGTATGCAACACTTTGCTGTGTTCATGTAAAGCTATGAATGAAAAGTAGAGCTATGAGAGGAGGGAACTGAGCACCTCATTGGTCATAGAGAGTAGTTACACTCGGATACTTTGTGACTATTGTAAACAGATATATATATTATCTTGTTATCTTCAGCTGTCTAATAGCATACAAGGAGGAGCTAAACCCCATGTTCCTGTACACATATAATTATATAATGATCACGACTCTGACAACAGAACAGGAGAATAAAAAACAGATTTCTTTGACTTCGGTTCACTAGAACCTGTTAGATGTTCTCTGCGTCTGCAAACGCACTGGAGGCAGTGGAATATTGTCTCCATGGAAACAATGCCGGTGCCAAATAATTCGATAATTAATCAAAAGGATGATCAGAGGATCTTCAACACACATGCAAAACCCCACAACACTCACCAGCTCTCTGTGTCCCCAGGAGCTGTTTCCACTGGCTTTGGTTTATTGGATCATTTCATGGTATGTAATGTGGAAAAGTGGGGTTTGATTTGTTTTTGGGCACAAAAGAAAAGACGCTCCGCCGCGGCTGTACGGCCATCGTGGAAACATCTCCCAGCCTAACAGAGCTGCTGTACAACTCTAACACATGAGTGATGAGAGCGAAGGAGAAGAGAAGACAGTTAATGAGTAAGTAAAAGCAAAGTGATGGGAAAATTAGATCAGAGTCCCTGCAGGAATCACAATTAAGTATTCTCTATTAACGCACACACACACACTGTTCAGGAGACACCCACAGTTTAATCTAGAGTGTTCTCTCGAAGGCCTCATCTTCCCCTCGTCTCTCAGCTGGAGAAGAGGAAATGATGAGGATTCCTCCGAGGACAGAAGAGCACTGGTCACAAACAGTGGTCTCTCTCTCTCTCTCACACACACACACACACACACACACACACACACACACACACACACACACTGTGTCTAGTAGCAGGTGAGATCCACTGTGGCCGTCGCTCCGTCTCCAATCAGAGAGAAAAATTAACTTTAATGACCTGGGACCCACCGAGGACAGAATGAGGTTATGAAGAGATATTCAAGTGATTTTTATGCCATCAGAGACATGAAGCTTCCTCCCCCCCCCCCCCTCCGTTTTTATACCGCACCTGCTGATTCACTTGCAGAAAACCCTTCGGAAATTACAAGCTGGTAGTGTGAAGGTAAATCATATCATTCACATACTAAAAAAAAGCTTGATGAAGTATCCCTTTGGTTCAGACCTAAATATCCTCCTCTTACAATATATACACACACATCTACGAGTCTGGATTTATTCTACAACTGTCAATAATCACTGACACACCCAGAGCAGCAACAGAGCCACATCTTATTGGAGTCTTATTACTCACCACCTGTGTGAAATGCCAACATCAATTTGCATTTCTGCCCTGGTTTGATCCGCCATCTCCTGAGAAAAACAACTATCTGGGTCTCCGTCGCTTGTTAGATGTCTGTCTCTAAAGTAATAGTAATCCAATCTCTTCTATTTTGTACGAAACAGCGAATCAAAAACTAAACGAAAGCTGCAAACGAGGGTGTTCATTCGTAGAGCAAGTGCCTGCAACTCCTTCACTTTAAAACGCGTCATTTGATTCTTTATTAACATAAAAGGTATGAATAATATATATATATGGTCATTCATGTACCCACGTTAAGATCATACGAAGGTTAATGTCAGGTGGTGCGTGTCACGTGTGAGTTCAACTTATGGTTTCTTAAGGACATGGCAGACTGATACATTATTGACACAGAGTGAGCCTCCTGGTGAGGCCTCCTGGTGAGGCCTCCTGAGGGGTTGGTGCTGCAGTCTTCATGCATTAGCAGGAGAAGGTGGTTCTGTATGTGCTGCAGAGCAGTGCTGTAAGTCTGCATGTTTTATCTTCCAGCAGATGCCTGATTATATGTGAATAAGCTGTCGCTAAATAGCTTCATAAGCAATCTATTCCCACTGGGAACAGAAACTGGATTTTGTAGTCTCGGTAAGATCCTCTCTCTCACTCTCTCCTTAGTGTGTGCACATCTGCCAGAGTCTATTTGCATTAAGAGGGACTAAGCATTTCATTACAAGTCTACTGTGCTCCCACTGTGTCATTGAAGCCAGCGTGGCTTTCTTTCTGAGAGATACTAATAACAGAATCAAAGGAGGGAGCGTGTGTTTGTGTGTGCAAGTCTGTGTTTGTGCGTCTGTATATTCTAGTAATACTGATGTAATCGGAGGCTCAAGCCCAATTAGCCTAGAGGGTAACTCTGTAATAATCCCTACCCCTGGGTATAATGGCCTATTAAAGCAGCAGTGGACAGAATAAATGAGTATGTTTAAGGAAAGAGAGATAGCGGGAAGCACGAGTAAGGCAGGAAGGGAAGGTGGTGGGAAAAGAGGGACAGAAGAAGAAGAAGGACTTCTTGAAAATAAATGTTCATTTCTTGATGGTTCTTGTGTTCGAGTTGTTCGCTTCTGTACAGCAGCTGAACTCAAATACTAAAACAGGCCGTCTTTGAAATAGGGCAGCACTCAGTCTAATTTCACAAGCTTAAAATGAGCAGTTGCCATAAATATTTCAAGTCAAAATTGTCAATTTGTTTACTTTGTTGACTGTCACTCATGCCAGAGGAAGCACAACATGTTTATACATGTATATATATATATATATATATATATATAGTTGACTGACTTTGGAAAAGTGTCAAATTGGTTGTATTCAGATAGAGTAATGAGTAAAATTAAGTCCAACCAACCATGACCAGTGCATGAATTATCAGAGAAAAGCTTAAATTATTCATATTTCCTGAGTAGATTTGTGGAACTGACAGTTTGACTACAACAGAATGCAACAGTGAAAGGTATCATGGCTCATAATTATTGAATTATAGTTGTAGCAGAGATCTTACGCTTGGAGATAAATGTAGAACCAAACGAGAGACGCTCACCTGAGGACAAGTCTACCCGGTGGTTTCTGGTGGCCTCCGTCACATTAATATGAACTGCAACCTTGCTGTCCTCGAGGGAGATCTCCAGCGTGCCGTCATCAAGATTACTGAAGAAGAGGAGCCCGTCGGGGTTCCACGTACGAAACTGGAAGCTGACAGATATTGTGTCGTGATTGGCTCGACCGGGCAGCTGCAGGAAGCTGGTGGCATTAAAAAAGACCGGGAAGGTGTGCGTCTCCACGCAGGAGAAGGACAGGTTACGCTGCGAGGACACAGACACCAACACAGACAGATAATAGGAAGTTATTAATTGGTCTTCAGAGAGAAAAGTCAAAAACAAAAGCTAATCCCCTGAATGTCGGCTACTATGTGAAGTTACTTGAACGTTTTAAATGCGCCGACACTTTAGGAAACCGTGTGTTCGTTCACCAGGCCTTTGTCGCTTTGAATCTTCTGCACGTTACCCTTCAGATGTTCCCGACTGAAGCTGGATTCAAAGACTGGTGCTGCTTGTACGCATCACAAAAGTGTCACTTTTTGTCTCACCCCGTCTTTGGAGCCAGGGCTGCACGGTAACCTCGGAGATGTTTGTGCGCCGGAGGAAAACAAACACTATTGTGGATTTTAGGCACTAATTACCGTCGAGCTTCTCCAACCTTTTGCTCTTAATCAAATCATTAGCAAACGCACAGTATTGAGCTGCCGCACCAACTAAAGATGATCCCTGATTGCCTCAGTCTGTTTGTGTGTATTTCTCAAATGTGAGAGCAGATCTGCTTTGATTAGAAATGAACGGCCGTGTGAGTCCTCAGAAAGAATTAGAGGTGCAGCTTTAACGAACTTGATTAGTGTCTCCATTTGTTAAATCAGTTTGCTGGAGATCGAATAAGATACACGGGCTCTCCACTGTTAAGGAAGAACAGGATAAGTAGAGAGAAGAGCGCTCTGAGACTTTAAAGTCTATCAAAGCTCGTTTCTTTTACTTGTTTTAAGGAAGGCAAAACACTTCGGGGCCAATTCAAAAGAGGATTTGCTTTTAAGGCCGCTAAACCTGCAAAAATAAGACAAAAATAAATTGTGTAATTCTCAAAGCAACTGCGCTGCTAAGCAAATAGCGTCTCCCTGCTGCTGTGCACATATTTAAATGAGGTAATATGCAGACGTTTTAAGCAAAGTTCTCCCTTTTCTATGCAAATGAGGCGCAATGCAAATATGGTCCAAACAGCCACAATCAGTTACAGAGAAATTATTAGCGTCTTCAGAGTAACTGAAGTGCATTATAAAGAGGTAGCGGTCGATCCATCGTTCTGCTGACTGTGTTCTTGGCAAAAAGGCAACTTTAATACTTTGCTAAATGGATAATTGTTCTCAGCTGCAAAACCAGTCATCATGCATATTAAGGACAAGAAAGGCATTTAATATGTTCCTTATTCTGTTAAGATATGTCGAAAACAAACTGTTCCACAGTCGCTGCAGTGGAACACGTCTTTGTAAGTTGTCCTGCAATGGCAGCCATGATATCAAGAGGCAGCACAAAGACAGGAGGCAAACACATGGAGGGGGCACTGATGGGTCAGCTGTATGTGATTAATTATGAATCTGTTAAACTATTTTGGTACGGTGAATAAGTTGCCCTCTCATTCAGGTCAGATACAGACTTATTGTGACAATAATGAGCATGTTCAGTATTCAGCCGCCTTCATAAGGTGGTTATTTTAAGCTCCTAAGATTTACATGTGTTGTGATTCTATACATGTGTAAGTATATGAAAATTGTCTGTGTGTCTCTTTGTGTGTGAGTGCTTCTTTTTCTTACAAAGCTGGAGGTGTCTAGTTTCTTTCGGCGGGCCAGGTCTGTGATGTTGTCTCCGTTGTAGTTGATGCTCTCCATGCAGCCTTTAAAGTTCTTCCTCCCGCCTCCCGCCGGCTTCCCACTGTATGGCATCCCACCAAAACTCAACTAGAGGAGAACGGAGGGCAGAAAGCGATGCACAGTGGAAGAAATACAGATTAGGATTTCCTACAATTGATTAGCTTTAAACTCTACTGGTTGAACATTGCAAAAAACTACATACATGTAACATGAAATTAAAGAAATAACAAAATGTTGGCATCAGCCATTCAAAGTCAAACGCCATTCAAATGTCATGCTAATAGAGATCATCTATTGTTTATGGTGCAGAGTTGGGGAGTAAAGGACACAGGCTACTCTTTCCTTTTGTGAAACACCAAAGTCACATTGACATAAATGAAATGTCACGATGGTCACACGTAGATGTGATAATAGGTGTAACTGTGTTAAAAGATGTTCTATTTGCTTTGTTGGTTTTTGGATAATGTTGGAATCACCTTTCCTTATCTGCTGTCGAATAGTGCGGCTTAGAAAGGTTCCTAACTGAGTGATAGAAGAGAAGAAGCAGGTCGAATCCTCTAAATGCTAAAGAAAGGTGCTTTAATGCTTCTTTTCTTTAAATCCTCATTTAGCATGTGGTGTAGTGGACCATCCTTTACCAGAGGAAAGGAGATAAAACTCTTTAATTGTACATCCTGGATAAATTGGAAACATCCTTCTTAGGAGTGAGACTATTTCAGACAGGAATCCTTGAATTGTACAGCATTGAGTTTGTCACTATATGCGTTTTAAATAAAGTTGTGTTTAAAAAAAACTCCATCCGCTGTAATTGAAGTGGGATTCCTTTAGTGCCGCGGTTGTCTATTCCTAATGTCCTTTCCCTGACCTCATAACTTTATCAAATCAAGACACAGGACGTTATTATTGGACGGCAGCTCAGGTCTGATCCTCTGGTTTCATAAATAGGACAATTAGTGCATTATTACAAATTAAATCCCAAAGTATTTGGTCTAAAATCAACAAACCTAATATCATTTATTGTCTAACCAAACACCTTGATATCAGCATATATACATTACATTATTTATATAATATGATGGATGGAGCAATGAGAGACAGCATTAAAGGAAGGAGACAGTGGTTTGTGAGGAACAGATGTGATGAGAGGAGAACTGAGGCGAAGACATGGAGGCTAATAAACAGACATCTGGTGGGAAGCACTGAAGGACGCAGAACTGATGAAAATGTCAACTGCGTTTCATATTTTTGTGTTTGTCTACATGTGTTGTTGTTTTTTTCTTCTTTCAGACATAGCCCTGAGCGAAGCTAAGATGATGGAGGCTGGTGTGCAATTACGATATGCGTCTATCGGTATATGTGTGTATGTGTGTGTGTTTGTCCGTGTCTGTAGTGACGTTCCAGTAGTCTTCGTAATTACTGCCAAGGGTAGACACAAATGCACCCGGATATTTATTCTAAAGGCTTAAATGGGAGCAGAAAACATACAGACGTGCACACACATACACACACACACACACACACACAAGATGGAGTGTGTGAACAAGACGGAGTACAGTGGTCCATTTTGAGTAAAAGCTGGTCACAATTTTGCTTCTTGTAGAGACACTCAGTCAGGCAGCAGTAACACCACAGGTATGCTTCACACACACACACACACACACACACACCCTCCTGATTCATCCTGTTGTATAGATTTCCCTGAAGATCCCTTAATTCAACAGCTTCAGTTTAATTGGACTGTGGTTTGTCTCGCCCTATTTGTCGGTATCCTACTTGACACCGGAACAAATCAGCCATATCAGCAGTACCTGCTAGAGGTCACACACAAACTTATTAATGCACACACACACACACACACACACACACACACACACACACACACACACACACACACACACACACACACACACACACGTATTCAGCGTACACAGCTGCACACAAGTGCATTTCATTCCCATTATGCATTCCAAAATCAATTTCCTGTTTTAAGTATTAGCTGAACTCTTTGCATTGCATTACTGAACGACAGTAATTATGTGAGTTTTATGGATTAGCATTATAGCACAGTATGAAACCAATATCCTGTGTGTTATCAATGCACTCTGCAGACGTGGAGGCCGAGCTACCGTACCTTACACCAGTGATGAGCAGTTGTGCATCAGCACAGTGCAGCAGAGGTAATGTGTTACGACACATGAAGCACAAACAAAGACTATTAATGAGATAATATATCGGCTGCGGTCGAATAGTCAAAAATCAATGTTTTATGCGTTTACACTTTTTCTTCACCTCAACCGCGATGCTAAGAGAATCAAACCGCACTAGGCTAAGGATGTTTTTATAGCAACTTCATTTAAAACACATAGAATATGAGTACAGTGACAAACTCAATGTTGTACAATTAAAGTAAAGATCCCTACACAAAACATAATCTTTCCTCCTATGAAAGATGTTTTCCGTTTATCTATAGTGTAAAGTAATGTTATTGACGTAAAGGAATTGTGAGACGGCACTATCTACTTTCCTTTCATAAATGATCATCATGTACCCGATGCTGCAGGAGATAAGAAAGGAAACATTGAGGCACCTTTGCTTAGCATTTAGAGAATTCGACCAGCTCCCACTTACTTTCAGGTCATTTCCCTCAGTTACAAACCTTCCTGAGCAAAGAACAATATTCGATCGCAGCCATTGTCTCCTACGGGTTTTTGTCACGGGCCGCGCTTCAGTAATTCTTCCCTTATGTTTCCGACTTCCTCTGTGTCTTCTGTGCTCCCCTGTCTGTCTCTTGTGTGTGTGTGTGTGTGTGTGTGTGAGAGCATATCAACCCAGGCTCTCCTTCCTCTCTGTGCCAGATCATTGTGTCAGCTACTGTAGTTGTCACTTGTTTCAGGCCTCGCTAGTCTAGTTCATTCTGAGAACTGTACTTGTGTTGTTTCCTAGCCAGACATCGACTGTTCTTTCCCCCTGTGCCTCAGCATCATCTGCCTTCCTGTCTGCCTGCAGCCCCGTGCAACCTCAGCCTGGTCTGACATCCACCATTGCACTTCTGCCTCAGCCAGCCATTTTCTCCACTCACCCACCATTCCCTGTTGACCTGCAATAAACCTCCTTAAACTTCACCTAGCTCTGTGTCAGTGTCTGTGTTTGGGTCCACCCCTGTGATATCGCAACAGTTTGAAATTATCAGACAGCGCTCTTCAGACTCTCTGCACTTTTAGGAGGGTTTAGATCGTATCTGAGAACTGCTCACCTTAACAGATATATCCTTTGTGCTGACTATCTGTACTGCCCAAGGCTCCTAAACAAGAATCCTCACCTCCATCATTACTTTCCAAAATACACAATACTTCAAACTTTAATGAAAGGACGCCTGCAAGCTAGTTCCGTAAAACTCAAGTGCTCTTCTCAGTCTTTGCTGCGCTGCTCCACTTCCACCCCAGCATGCACCTGATGGCTCTGAGCATAAGTTAACCTCGAGGGGAAGTTGGTATCATTGAGTTTCCTTATGGGAAGTCATGAGGGTAGAGTTTGAAAGTATTGTTCATATTCTACCTTCACATAATAATCACCCCAAGAATGATGAAGTAGCTACTTTATATTAATGCCACACCAGTTGGCATATGGACCATGCAAGCACACGCCACTCAAACGTACACGTTCAGCAACATTTAGCCTAACTTATATGTTGACTTGTCTAACAACTACTCAACTTAAACTGACAGCCCTCATACCTAATCTGTGACCCTCCGCAGACATTGTTACATTCCTGTCCATCCTTTTGTCCCGGTAATGCACAGCCCTCCTACCTTGGCACAAGCCGTGCCTGGTAATTACCAAACAGACTACAGCTGATAACATTTTGCAAAAGGACTGCGTTTGTGCACCCGCTGGCTTTGCATTGAACTTTGTGACGCCCTGCTAAACTAGCATGCTACTCAACAGATGATGTGCTGTTACAACCAACAGCTATGGTAGGTTGAGACGTTAAACTAAAACAAATATATGTGTTCTTTATGCAGAAGCCAGTCCCTAGTACAGTCAGGCAGCTGCTGCACACTCAGGCAAAGCTGAGGTAGCTGAATAAATCAGCTGACATTTTATTCTCTTCTTGATGTCGAGCTGATGCCTTATACAGAAGCAGATGTAGTGCATGTGTAAAAAGCAAACATTATTTGTACAGCTGTAGCCTTTACACACAAATGTCCCAGTTATCCCCTGCATCTGTGTTTGGACATATGTGTCTGCTATTTGGCTTTTGTGATGGATTAGTTCCTTCATGTATTTCAAAAGGGGAGAGTACCTCTGTATTATTCACATTCATGTCTCTATACTCAGAATACTTTGCTTCTCACCTCATAGTCCAAATCCAGGTGGTCAAACTCTCCATTGGTCCTGAAGTGCTGCGTGTGTCTGTCCAAAGTGAAGTTGACATTACGGCGGTAGCGTTCGATCACCACTGAGTGCCAGTGATTGTCATCCAAGAGGCTGCCGGTGGTCACAGAGGTGTGACCCAGGATAGAGCCATACTGATTACTGCCTGCAATTAACGGGAAATAATAATACAGTTACAACACAGATATTGGACAATGAATATGAAGCAGCATGTTTTATCAGGACAAAATCCGGCAGGAATTTGCCAAAATAGCCAAAAGTAATCTCCGTGTCACAAAGGGAAGTTGACCTTGCACATGGGTTGCACAACTATTAAATATATAGAAGTTCATATGTTTATTAAAATGTACAGCACAGCACAAACAAATTATGCTATTTGTGCATTTGTTTTGCAAAGTAAGTCCTACAATCCCAATAATAGCACGCCTGACATTTCTTTAGCGGTCAAACGTGTCGTTAGTTGTAACACTGGGTATGGGGTTGCATCACTGCAGTCGTTGCTTCTGTGCTGCAGTGAGGCATCCTTAAAGGTTACACCGGTGCTGTCAGCAACACAGCTGGTGGACAGTGAGTGATGTGCACACACACTGATGGATTGTTGGGGCTGTTGTTTACAGGGTGAAGAGTAAAACGTGGATAATGCTATCTATGAGGGAAGGGCATTTATTGAGATTACACAATTTAAGCATTATTGTCAAACCTATAATGATGGTATTATTTTTTTGACCGACTGAAGATTGTCAGAAGATAAAACATTTCTCCAATCGATTGATACCAAGTCAGTTTCATCCAAAACATTGTTTCAGGAGGGTCGGCATGAAGAGAACATTTTCTTTGCATGTCTGTGTGCTGCTGACCCAGGTTAATCTGCAGCATCAGCTTGGTCATGCGGAGCTCCAGGGTTATGTAGTCTCCCTGTTGGCCCTCCCCGTGGAGAATCACACCCTCGCTCTCTGACGTCTTGAACCTCAGTGCAATCACATCCTTGATGATCTTCATCTTCTTCACCTGCACAGACATAAACAAACACCATGAAACCCACATGGCTGTTAGACACCTCAGGTGGCTCTTTTCAACTGAAGAAATGGCAAAAAAAAATGTTTAAAGTATTTTTTTTACTTTACAACAGAACAAGAATGGCTACACTTTACCAGGTCTCCCAGTGACCTGCTCACAATCTACATCAAATCATTTACTTCTTATCATATTATATTGCTATTTGTTGATTTGTGGGATCTAACTTCTATGTACTAGACTTTTCTTGCCAGTATGACTTTTCAAAATAGTAATAAATCCAAATAAAAAATAATATCATGGTAGTTAATCCAGTACCTTAAAACGATATGAGATTACACCCTGTCCATCAAAGTTGATCACGCCCGCCCCTAAAAAAAGACGATAAAGAAGGAAACACAAGAGAAAGAGAGGAAGACAATGACAGTAAGAGAGCAAGAGCGAGAGACAGAGAGAGAGAGAGAGAGAAGAGAGAGAGAGAGAGAGAGAGAGGAGAGAGAGAGAGAGAGAGACAGGGGGAGAGAGGACACAAAGAGAGGAGAGAGAGAGAGAGGAGAGAGAGAGAGAGACAGGGAGGAGAGAGAGATGGAGTGAGAGTGAGTGAGTGAGAGAGAGTGAGTGAGAGTGAGTGAGTGAGAGAGAGGGACAGGGAGAGAGAGAGAGAGGGTGTGAGTTAGAGAGAGATGGACAGAGAGGCATAGTGAGAGAGAGAGACAGAGGGAGAGAGAGACAGGGAGAGAGAGAGAGTGAGTGAGTGAGTGAGTGAGAGAGAGAGTGACAGGTGAGAGAGAGGACAGAGAGAGAGAGAGAGGAGAGAGAGTGTGAGTGAGAGAGAGAGGGACAGAGACATAGGGGGAGAGAGAGAGACAGAGAGAGAGAGGACAGAGAGAGAGAGACAGGGAGAGAGAGAGAGAGAGAGAGAGAGAGAGTGGTGAGTAAGAGAGAGAGAGTGTGAGTGAGTGAGAGAGAGTGAGTGAGTGAGTGAGTGAGAGAGAGAGAGAGTGAGTGAGTGAGAGACAGGGAGAGAGAGAGAGAGAGAGAGAGAGACAGGGAGAGAGAGAGAGAGGGACAAAGAGAGAGACAGATTGAACGGCGTTAGTGATTGACAGCATCATGTCCATGATTAGTTAATCATTGTGTGTGAATGCGTAGGAGGTTTGTGCATTAAACATGTCATTTCTACATGTCACAATTGCTGCAATAGAGATTTTATTGTTTCAAATTATATTGTACCCCGGGCCTCTTTTACAGTATGAAAAGCACAGGTGTGAATATTACAGTGAACGATGACTACTGTTTCAGGGTCCTGAAACACTGCCTCACTATCCATCATGTAGGATCGTTGAATAGAACAGAGGCACCGTTAATGTTATTAGTAACACCTGTGCTGATCAGGACAAGCCACATGTCTGCTGTGAAAAAGGCCTAAAGCACAGAAACATGTTGAAAAATGTTAAAACATCGTCATTGTAAAAGGTAATAAAAATAGACGGCTACGACACACCCACCAGGTGTTTTCACTTATTGTGGCTGATTAGCTGGTGGGCGAAGCCACACGTCTAATCAGACAGAATTGAAAACACCTGTGTGTGTAAGCTTGTTAAACATTGTTCATTTGTAAATTCGTAAAAATAAAGGTTTGCATCTGAAAAAAAAGAGACAAAGGGCAGAAAGGAGACGTAGTGGAGGACGAGGAGATTTTCAGAAGAGAAATAAAGTGCCGTGCTTGAGGTCCTCTTCAATCTAACTATCATCACCCCAACTGTTCAAGTGCTTCATTAGAGAGAGAGAGAGAGAGAGAGAGAGAGAGAGAGAGAGAGAGAGAGAGAGAGAGAGAGAGAGAGAGAGAGAGAGAGAGAGAGAGAGAGAGTGTGTGTGTGTGTGAGTGTGAGTGTGTGTGTGGTGATTGGTTGTAGAAGGTAAGATATGATAAGAATAACAGAGCTCAGATCTTATCGTCTTATATTCATGCATTCAAAGTCACGTTGTCCCTCAAACTTACTTCCTCACTTATACAACACACATCTATTCAAAGCTTTCATAATAAACACCTGGAGAGAAAATCACATCTGTTTCCTTTGTTCTAACTTTAGTGCTCCCCAGATGATCCCATGCTGCTGCTCACTGGGTAGAAACATCTTTCTGCAGACTGAACCTGCATCCAAACAGATCTCCTGTTTTCTTTTGAACTTTCTTCCTCTTTACTTTTCATTTAGTTCTCACTTTTTTAACTTTAAATTATATTATTTTCACGTGTTGTCCCCTGTTACGTATCTGTCAATAAAGAGGGAAGAGAGGAAAATATATCCTTTCATCTCTTTCACTGCTCGACACTCAACTCTTGTTCTCACACTAGTTGTTTCTCTCTCTCTCTCTCTCCCTCCCTCGTTCTGTCTCTCTCTCTCACTTCTCTCTGTCTGTCTCTCTCTCTCTCTCCCTCGCCAAGTCTCACGCTCTGTCTGTCCCTCTCTCTGTCCCTCGCTCTGTCTCTCTCTCGCTCTGTCTCTCTCTCTCTCTCTCTCTCGCTCCGTCTCTCTCTCTCTCTCTCTCTCTCGCTCTGTCTGTCTGTCCCTCTCTTTCTCTCTCTCTCTGTCCCTCGCTCTGTCTCTCTCTCTCTCTCTCGCTCTGTGTCTCTCTCTCTTGCTCTGTGTCTCTCTCTCTCTTGCTCTCTCTCTCTCTCTCTCGCTCTGTCTCTGTGTCTCTCTCTCTCTGTCTCTGTGTCTCTCTCTGTCTGTCTGTCTGTCTCTCTCTCTGTCTGTCTGTCTCTCCCTCTCTTTCTCTCGATCTGTGTCTCTCTCTCTCTCTCTCGCTCTGTCTCTGTGTCTCTCTCTCTCTGTGTCTCTCTCTCTGTCTGTCTGTCTGTCTGTCTCTCTCTCTGTCTGTCTGTCTCTCCCTCTCTTTCTCTCGCTCTGTCACTCTCTCTCTCTCTCTCTCTCTCGCTCTGTCACTCTCTCTCTCTCTCTCTCTCTCTCTCTCTCTCTCTCTCTGTCTCTCTCTCTCGCTCTCTCTGTCTCTCTCGCTCTCTCTGTCTCTCTCTCTCTCGCTCTGTCTCTGTGTCTCTCTCTCTCTGTGTCTCTCTCTCTGTCTGTCTGTCTGTCTGTCTGTCTCTCTCTCTGTCTGTCTGTCTCTCCCTCTCTTGCTCTGTCCTCTCTCTCTCTCTCTCTCTCTCTCGCTCGCTCTGTCTCACTCTCTCTCTCTCTCTCTCTCTCTCGCTCGCTCTGTCTCTCTCTCTCTCGCTCTCTCTGTCTCTCTCTCTCTCGCTCTGTCTCTGTCCCTCTCTCTATCTCTGTCCCTCTCTCTGTCCCTCTCTCTATTTCTGTCCCTCTCTCTGTCTCTCTCCCCCCTCTCTCTCTCTACCCCCTCTCTGTCTCTGGTGGTTGACAGTTTTCCAATTGTTTTATGAGTGTGCTGCTCAGAAAGGGGTTGCTAGCTCAGCTGGATGGAGGGTTTTTCCACTACCTGCAGACGACTGTGAAATGCAGAGAATGAAAAAGAAATAGAGAGAGAGGTTGACCCACTGCGTGCAGAGCAACACGGGACGATTATTTGGTTTGTAGCCAGGGCAGCTGTGAGGATATTTACACAAGATGGCTGAGGTTTTCAGAGCCTGACCCAGATGGTGGTTTTCCACCAGAGATGTGAAGCAACAGAGGGAGATGGAGATGGAGGTTCAACACAGGCAGCTGCATGTGACGGGCAATCTTCATAATCTATTATTCATCAGGATCTGAAATGTATAAGTTGATTTCAGAACATTACTGTCATATTATCTTCACAATACTGAGTGTGTGATGTCACTTAAAAGCTTATTAAGTAAGGTATTACACTTATAAGGATTAAACTATCATTCTCCACTTCCCATATCAAGTGTTCTACTTAATCTACAATGTACTACACATGTTGTCTCTCATTATGTGTGATATGTGCTACATTAATAATGATTTGAATACCTGCATCATGTCAACTGAAGTTGCCCTTCACTGGCATGTAGTGGTTATAATGTTAAATTGTATCCCTGGCAACAGGGGCAAGCAGCAAATTAGGTGGCTGTGAGCACAACGTCCCTCACACGATGAATTACCGCCACTAAACTGAAGGACTCGGGTGCTTTTCATATAATTGGAGGATGTGTATTTGGAGTTTTATGACTGGTATTATATGCTATAAGTTAATGTTTGTGTTGTTTTTGAAGAGAAAGAGATTTTATCCATAAACAAATCTGCATACGTACATTTCTTGGACTCGTCAGTTGATGGTGGTGAAACAGATTTAGAGCCGTGTTGGCATAAAGAGGCTGAAGTCTGATATGATACGCTTGCATTTGTTTGAAATTCTACTTTTGCATGAGAGTGGTTTGTTTAGAAAATCACATTTGTCCCGTTTCTGTGTAACTTCCCTTTCGGCTCGACTATTTCCTGACTCATTTATGAAATAATTGATTTTCTGTTGATCCTGCGTTAATCAAAATGGAAATGAGGATGTAAATTCCACAGCATTGTCGCTCACGACTCCTTTATAGCCTCTAGCTCTGGCACAGACACATCCACACACAGCCTTTCATTGCACAGTCCTAGATGAGTCATAATATGGTATTGCATTTAATTATCATACATTTTCAAAACCCAGAATGATCATCTACAACTAACATATTTGGTGATTATGCTGGGAACATAACATCTATATTTATCTGCATCCTTCCCCTCCTACTAATTCTATTTTATGCTTTCTTCTATCATCCTATTGTCTTTGTCGTAGCCGAACATGGTCCTCTTTTCATCTTTGGACTGGGAAGCAGGAAAACATTTAGGAGAAGTTGATTCTGAGAGAACGGGAGAGCTGGAGAGTGAAGGGTGTGTAGATGAACGGACACATGTACACGTTCTGTGTTTCTGACTGAATGCCTAAGAAAGCAGCAGTGACAGCATAATCATGAGAAAGCACCGTGGGCTTCAAAACACAGACGACAGACAACTGTGAAAGATGACGCACCGACCAGGGTGAGTGTGTGAGTGTGTGAGTGTGTGAGTGTGTGTGTGTGTACATGTGCAGGTGTGTGTCACTCTCTCTCTCTCTCTCTCTCTCTCTCTCTCTCTCTTGGTCTTTGTTATCACTGAGTTGTAAGCATGTGTTCAGCTGATGCTTGTCTTCTGTGTATTTATTGTGCGTTTAAATCTGTCGACGTTCAGAAACATAAAAACTCTTATTTGACCTCGGAACAGATAACGCCGTCTGGCCAATTTGTCTGTCAGTCTGCTGAATTTAAGGATACCTGGGCTATACACTGTGTCTTATTTCAATCAAAGAAAGGAAAGCGAGAGAGAGAGCACACAGGATCTATTTCATTACGATTCATTTCACACGGCTGAAAACTCATTTTACCAACTTGTTCTGGTGTTTAAAGTCAACTGATCAAAACGTATTCATTATTAAGTGTCAGGGATGTTACTCCTGCAGAACATGCGTTCACAACTCACACACCTGCTGCTCCACTTCACTGTGGTGGAAGATATTATTTGCTCCTACATGTCTGAGAAACATATTTTGTTGTGTTTTACTTGAATATTATGTTTTATACTGAACTTGGAAAGGTACGAGTAAATAATGCTCGCACATTATAAAATGATCTGGCCCTCCAGAGATTGCTACCTGCATCAATGTTTATTGTTATATATTCTGTACCTTCTTTAGTGTAAAGTAAAGAATAACAGCAGTATCAAGTGTGACATTAAATAACAAAGCAGATATTCCCAAATCAAATGTAGTTTTTAGTTTTTGTAGTCCAAATGAAGATGATTTAGACCAACACTGTTAGAGAATATAATAATACTGTCACAGCTCTTCTGGTTAAAAACAACAACATGTTCAAGGCTTCATTTAAGAACAAAAACACCTTTATTAGAACTGAATCTTTTCCAAACATGAACATGAAGTGGGCTGGATGATGGGGGTCTATTGTTCTGTGCATCTGTGCACACACGTGTGCATCTGTGTATGTGTGTGTGTGTGTGTGTGTGTGTGTGTGTGTGTGTGTACCACATCTTGTCATCCTTATCATTACTGACTTGCTTTTCTTTTAACATGGAGAAGGAAATTAAACAAGAGAAATATAATCAAAGGGATGAGGACTGACTGGAATGCAATACATGCCCTTGTTTTCACACACACACACACACACACACACACACACACACACACACACACACACACACACACACACACACACACACACACACACACACACAGAGTGTAATCACATCTCCGGAATGAACGATGTACGTGTGTCACTTATAACAGTAATTTATGCAGAGCCTTAATTGAAAATTGTTATCAAAATCAATTTGGCAGCCTTTAATAGGATGAGAGCAAAGAGGCTGCAAGAGAGTCAGTTCCCTGGATGATACATTTGTTAGAAAGCGAGAGACAGTGTGTAAGTGTGTGTGCATCTCTATGTGTCTGTCAGTCTGCTACTGTGCTATGCATATTTCTGCACATGGAGTTTTAGTGTGTGTGTGTGTGCGTGTGCGTGTGTCTAGGTTTGTGTTTGATTCCCAAACAGAATTACCTCATAATGAAGAAGAACCCATTGTGACATTGTTAGAGCAACCATTCCCCCATGGATCCATAATAATATAAATAATATTTTCTGGAAATAATAAAGTATTACCACGTACAAGTACTTACTCAGGTATTAGAGTGAATATATTTGGTTACTAGTTGAGTGTGTGTGTGTGTGTGTGTGTGTGTGTGTGTGTGTCTCTCCACTTACAGTAGGAGCAGCCATAGACTTCTATGCGCAGACCAATCCGTCCCTCTTCACTCCAGTCCAGTGGGACGAGCCTCAGGAAGCGCGCCACGATTCCCTGCTGCAGCTCGTGGCGAACTGAGCTCTCCGAGTTGGAGTTTCCGGAGAAGGCCTATGAACACAAACACACACACACACACACACACAATAAAATTAAATACATCAAAGCCACGAGCCTGCAGTCAAACAAGCAGCTTCGGGACTAAGAGCAAGAGTATTTGTTCCACTCACCACATCCTGCCCTAAAGGTGCACGCTCACTAAACATACAAAATAATTATGAGTCTACATATCTAATATGCCTGCCATGAGACAATCCGACTGCAGGGGATTTGGAGAGGAAATTGCATATTGTATTCAACTCGAAGTGGATGTAAGAAACTCCCTTATCACATCGTCTCAGATTAGTCTGATTTCTGGGTCCCATAAGATTCACAGGAGCTTGTGACTGATGAGGTTCAGTGTCTCACATTAACACTGCGTTCTACACAGTCAGAGAAACCTCAGCTTTTAACAAGGAAGTGTTATGCTACATTTGGCTGTTCTTTAGAAATGTAATAGCAGTGAAGAACACCATTTACTGAGGTAGGGCTTCCCTATATGGGTAAATGTTGTGACAGAGGGGTTACTGAATGTATATATGTATGTGTGTTCACACAGTAGAGGAGACAAAACACAGACGAGATGAAACCTAAAGAAGCGACAAAGTCAACAGAACATTTAACACATCCCTTCTTTCAACTCCTTTCTCCTTGTTTTCTCTCCTCCGCCCGCTCGATGTCGGATGTCAGGTCAAGTGAAGGAATCACTTGACCTGAAACACGATGGGTCAAATCTCTAACCACTAACTAATCCAACGTCACCTCAGTCCCTGAACTATTTGTGCTTTCTCCTCCTCTCTGAAACAAACGGACACACCACCACCACCCGTTCCCCGTGCTCTTCCTCTACACTTAAAACATTTGGCAGAAGCAACATTAAAAGCCTAGCAGGTAACTAGAAGAGAGCACAAGACAGCCGTGTGCTATTCTAGATAAGACATGCAGTGGGCAGTGCGAGTATGAGGGGGGAAAAGCTCTGCTTAGACAGTCTGCTTTGAGCCGACTCCTCAGTGACCCAAGTATGTCCCCCTGAAGATATGCTATCTGCAAAGGAGGAGATGGTCAAGAGTTCACACTAAGCTCAGAGCCAGTGAAGCTCTGCTGTGGCGGCGAGAGGACATGAGGTGAACCTCCTCTGTGCCGCTGCCTCACTTTCATTTTTAATCTTTATTTATCCAGGCAAGGTTAACTGAGTGTACACACACACATGCTTTTTTTATTAGCACCCTGCTTCAAATACACACAGCTCATCAGGGAGCCTTCAGTGTGTTGAACTGCAGCGACTAGTCTCTGCAGGTGCACAGGTCCTGAAGATGAGGGTTAAGTGAGTGGCTCAATGGCAGCAATGGCGCTCACTCACACCCTCACAGAACTGTACGAGACCAGACATTCAAAATGCATACTGCTGGTCATGTCCCATTGAGAGAAGGGAAAACCTTTGTACTGTCACACAAAAACAACATGTTTATGTCGCTGCATGCAGTTTAAATACACATACAGGTCGTACAATGGTGAGGCAAGCTTTCCTAAATGAATGGATGTCTGTGAGATCAAATGGCAACTCTACTCAAGTGCAGAATACACTCTGTAAACCTTCCCATCGACCGGCCCCTGGTGTAATTACACTACAATAATACACATTGTAATTAAGACACAATATATCTACACGGCTTACGTTGGACTTCTGAAAATATAAAGCCTAAACTTAAGACAAAGCAGTTTCCTCAGAGTGTCTCTAATTCAAAAAGGTTCAGTCACTATAAGTTGAGCTAAGATACATTCACAGTTTAAGACAAAACAAGATCTGAAAGGAAGTAATTCTCCTGGAACCACTCAGCGAGTTGAGTTGTTGGTACATCTCTCTTCTCTTATCAAATCTTCTAAATCCTCCTTCACATCTCGTCCTCTCTATTGCATGTTTGTCCTTCACTATTGTATTTCCAAACTGCCTCAGGTCCTGGCTCAGGATTTGATGCCCAAAAGTATCAATTTGCAACCACACACACACACACACACACACACGTCCGCCCGCACACCACCTCCCCATTTAAACCTGAGATCACCCGTAAGCTCATTTCATAGTTGGAAATAATAATACAAAAACAACTGAATACCGTATATCTACTGAGGATTTGACTGACTGCCTACCAAACACTCTGCTTCTTTAAGTCCAGCCGACACTTCCCTCTCTTTGCCCGTCAAGGTATAAGAGATAGAGAGAGAGAGAGAGAGAGAGAGAGAGAGAGAGAGAGAGAGAGAGAGAGAGAGAGAGAGAGAGAGGAGAGAGAGAGAGAGAGAGAGAGAGCAAAAAAGTTTTTCAGCTCCACCCAAAAGCTCTATCCCCATTTTCCTGAATCCTTCTTTTATTTCTCTATTGTGTTCATCTCGCTAGTCGGCACTTATCTGTGCTTGGCTGAATGAACAGCTCAATTCAAAGGCATTACTATGCAGAGCGGAGGACAGAAGGTAGGATACTGAAGAGCAGACGAGGAGCAAGATGAGGAAAAGTTGCGGATGCTGAACACCGCGTAAAAGTCTGCTTAGTCATCCATTTAATTCCCTCTCCTCCAAAGTCAAATCATTAACCAGCAAACCAATGAGTAATTGGGAAATGTGTGTGTGTGTGTGTGTCACTTCATATAGTGTGACCGTTTATGTGAGTGAATGTGTGTGTTAGGCAACTTTAGAGCTTAGACATTTTGACGTTTTGTTTAATCAAGAACTGAAGTAATTTACGGCAACAAAGGCCACAAAGTGCTCCAGGCAACTTTCACTTCCTGCTCGGCGCAGGTCTGTGTGTGTATGGATGTGTGCGCTTCTCTCCGCAAGTTGATGTATGTGTCCATCGAAATACTTTCAAAAACGTTCTGCGGTATTCCATAAAAGAACGTTAATAAAATAACTTTTTGAAGATTTAAACCAAAACATATTTACACCCATTTCCTTTATACACCTGGGAGGAGGTGCAGAGAGTTTAAGGATATTAAAAACGGAACATTCTGTGTTTTAAAAGTTTAAGTAAGCAATTTAGAAAAGAAAACCATGGATGAGAATCAAAGCAGCGCAGAGCTGTCACATGATTTAAGCAATCCATGAGATCAGTGGAGGAAAGCAATGAGTGGAAACTTGGAAAACAAAAATAATGAGGGAAGCTGAGAGCGAGCCAGTGTCCTTGTTGGGCATTTGGAACACCAGGGCTGCTGTCATTCAAGAAACAACAAGCTAATCACTTTATACAGCTGGTCAACAAATACCCCTGTGGTCTGCTCTATCTCACACATGCCACTCGCATGTAAACAAGATACACATGCATGATGGCCTGCCTGTGCACAGACACATTCATACGCACCCATTATCTCCCTCCTTCCCTCCCTCACCCCAGTTACTTACTTATTCTCCCTGGCTGCATGTTTTTCATTTCCTGAAATCTGTCATTTCTGTGTGTGTTTGTGTCAGTGAATATGTGTGTGAGTGTATGTATGTGTGTCTCTCTTTTGACAGCCAGAGACAGGCCTTTCCAGAGAACAGATCTCCAGATACTGAGAAACAACAAGTGAAAGCTATTTTCTGGTTTTTTCTTGTTGCTGCTGGACGCTTTGTTAGACCAGCCCGGTGTAAGGGCCATTGTGTGTGTGTGTGTGTGTGTGTGTGTGTGTGTGTGTGTGTGTATGTGTGTTTCTGTGCTCCTTCCTAACAGAGGCAGGGGAAATCAGTCCAGCCTGGTCTGGTCTTTTGTTTTTATCGACAAGTGAACAGGACAAAACAGAAGGGCCATAGAGGAAATGTGTGTTTCTGTGAAGCCCTGTGTTTGTGTGGATATGTGCTTCCACTGTGCCAAGGACAAACTGTCATAATGCTAATTATAAGTCATGAATCTTTAAACTAAAGTACAATAGAATAATCTTCTGTCTTCATCAACAGGTGAAGGGGCATGTCACTGAGACTGTGTGTGCATGCAAACAACACAGGCTTATTTTAGAAAGAGATATGAAATGTGTTGCAAATGACACAATGTTATCGGAGAGAAACCAAGCGTGAATGTAACAGCGACCTCAGAGACGGCTGCGATCAGTTCTCCCACTACAGAATAACACGAATGCACGTGTCCCATTAGACAAGTTAGCTGCTCTTTGTGGACGCCACTTTGTCTGCCCTCTTTCCAACAAACTAAAGCAGTTCATGAATCAAAAAAGTGTTATCCGTTTCCCTTGCCTGAAACTATATGCCGGCAAAATCCAGCAAATGGGAAGAGGCCTTACTGAAGACTAAAAGCTGCCTCAACGGGAGAGAGTCTGTATCTCCTCTGGCTAACCACTTCTTGACACTTGCTGACAGCATTAAAATTCTGGGCTACACAGTCAATCAAGCCTCCCAGTAGGGGTGGAGACCACAACCTACTTCTGCTGCAGGCACAAGCTAAATGGACTTTTGATCTGGGTCTACAGCTCCAGACGGGAGGAACTTGATGCACAAAGACGCTTTGCAATTTAGAAACATTTTGTACAAGTATAACAACAGACATATATACACATTTGTGCACAAGATGCAACAGAAGACAGAACAGAACCAGAAGAGTTACAAGTCATGAGATGGAAGATCTTGAAGAGGTTTTCAGGGCTTGCTTGAACGATATTAAGGTGTTTGACTGTCTGATGTGTTTTGGGAGGACAGTCCAGAGAACTGAAGAGGCTCCGTCACCACCTCACGTTAAGTTGTATCCTGTAACGTTTTTGTGATTGGACTTAATGTCTGCTCTGCCTGACAATGTCTTGTTATTAATAAAAGTACAATCCTAAAAGATGTAAGAGATGATCATTATATAATAAAGATGTTAATGCATGTAGTAGGATAGTACCATTGATATGTTGTGTCCTATCTAATCATGTCTTCCTCTCTACAACTCTAATGCTATGTGAGGAAGAGCACTGAGCTTCAAACTGCACGCTTCACTATAACCATTTACTTTGTGTCCATCTTTTGCACGGTGCACGATTTCTGTGCATTTGTGTTTGTGGAAGTAAGGTGTTTCCAATGTTCTCTCTGGAGATGGTACACACTTATAACCCCTTTGTATCCGAAGAAGCCGAGTGCTGGGAGCGTTGCTCTTCAGTTCAGTCTCTCATTAACTGCTCTCTGCTGCTAAAATGAGCTCCCAAAGAGCAGCTGACAAAGAGACCTGAATCCTTTTCTTTGCTTCACATACATTATTAGCTGAGAAATGAGGAATATTTAACACTTTAAACTCTTCCATTTTGGATAATTATGAACTATAGAGTAACCAAAAGAAAGAAACATTTCAGCACCATCATCGGTCGTCTAACTTCCGTAAATTATCATTGGTGTGCAAAATATTCCTCTGCATTGAATTCATTTTTACAAAGAGTCAGAGCGGGGAGAGACAGAGAGAGAGAATAGAGCTTTCAGAGACCATTACTCAGGCTGTGAACATTTGGCACCTTCTCTCCTCTGCTCACCAGGGACTAACGCTGATGGAGTGAAGACTGTCTCCCTGGCTCTGCTATAAAACCTCACACACCACACGGAGCTAAATCGCCGTGTTCGTGCGCATGTGCTCTGTGTCCGCTAACAACTCATTATTTCAAAGTGTATGTGTGTTATGACATGATGTTTGATGGGGCCAGTTATTTTCACACTCATTCATGTTTGTCTCCTCCTCGTGCATCACGCCGCCTCCTCACCCAGAGCTCTGACATTAGTTGCAAGACCCACGAGAACCATTTGGAACGAGGGAAGCAATATTCAGCAGAATGAGTCCCGCAGACGGCACCGCAGTCTTGTGGACCAAATAAAAAAAAGATCCTGATGTTATTAGGGCAACGCCGGTGCACTGTGATATAACATACCGTATTTTCCGCACTATAGAGCGCACTGGATTATAAGGCGCACTGTCAATGAATGGTCTATTTTCGATCTTTTTTCATATATAAAGCGCACCGGACTATAAGGCGCATTAAGCGAAACAAAACAGTCAGATAAGTCAGTCAGTCAAACTTTATTAAACGTGTTCACAATAACTCCCAACCTTGTTCAGTTGTAACACGTAAAAAAAACAGTCTGATACCGCGAAATGGTCTTCTTTACTTGGCGCAGGTCATCTTCTTGCTTCCTCCACTTCCGTACCATTGATTCATTAATGTTGAATTCTCTCGCAGCTGCTCTATTCCCATGTTCTACTGCGTGACTGATAGCCTTGAGTTTGAAGTCCGCGTCGTAAGCGTGTCTCTTGACAGGTGCCATTTTGGGGTCCTTATACACACACACACTGTAATATTATGGTGAAGCACAGTATGTATTACTCCGCGACGCGGACTACGGTAGCCGTAATGCTGCAAGCGGTGTGGCTTTGTAGTTTACCAAAGTCGTACTAAAACATTTTGACAGAGCGCCGTGTACCACACAAAATCGCTTCGTGATCAGTAACCACAACCAGAATTAATCCATATATAAAGCGCTCCGGATTATAAGGCGCACTGTCGCTTTTTGAGAAAATTAAAGGCTTTTAAGTGCGCCTTATAGTGCGGAAAATACGGTAGGTGCCACACTCAAGACACACACATGATGGGAGAGGTGTCACCTGAACAAACCTTTCAGTGTCCACCGTCACACAAACGTTCGTATTCATGACAGTACTATTAACATTTCATAGCAGCTTCTCAAGCTGCACCAGAGGAGACTTCCAAGACTCACTGAGAAGTGTCCTCGATCTATTTCAATTCATCTTTCTTAGTTATTCACACTCAGCAATTTTTAATTTCCATACAACTCTTATCTGGAATGGAGTGAAGTGACATTAAAAAGTCTGACATTCAAGCCCTGTGAAGTCTGCAGTGGATCAAGATATGGATGAACGTTAGAGGAGACTTCACATCATTGTAGATATACGACTGTGATGAGTTACTTTCAAACACGCTGGACTTTAATGCTGGATGTAATAATTAATTTACAGTTGCCAACAATAATTGGTCAGCAGTGCTGTGGGTGTGTGTGTGTGTGTAAACATGTTTTCATGCATGTGGGGTTCCTGGATGCCCTTTTTTTTTTTTTAAAGCAATTTCTGTGCTGGGTCAATACGAGTCAGGATCAAAACAAGAGGATTGTATCTATTAATACACACATCAAACTGCATGCTAAACCTCTTAAAGATCTTGCATTAATATCAAATGAGTGCACCTCATTTCCTGATGTAATTGATCTCCTTTGATCCGCTGCACAATCCGTCTTATCAGCTGGTAGCAGTCGCTCGCTACAGATCATCCAGCTGCGACTTGACTCATTAAATTCTCAGAGTTCAACAACGCGAGGTCTACTGTAGTGCTCGTCTTTACACTTTGTAATGGACAGAGATATTTCCCTCTATAGTGCATCTACTATCATGATTACAAGAGGACAGTGTCACTGATGTGAAGCACCACTTAGATAAAACCACTAATGATGTGCACGTGAACCATAAAGCAAACGATGAGTTACTGAAAGACTATCCTTATTCAAACCCTGGATTGGGTTGCATCTTGATTGCGAAACTACAATTAGAGCGAAGAAATTAGTCAAACAATCCTGTTTACATAATATCTCCGACTCCTGATACTATCTCAGCTTCATTCTCTCTCTCTCTCCCACACACACACACACACACACACACACACGCAACGACATTGAATAGCATAAAACTGCTGGGGGGGAATGAATGGCACTGGAGGATGGACGTAATGGAGAGAAAGTGGATTTTAGAGAAATGGAGGAAAGATATAGTGTACACAATATCAAGACTAAAAACAAACAAAGTGAAACTAAAGTGAAGTCGCGCTCCTGCTGAGATGTGGAGCAGCCCTCTCCATCACAAGTTGACATTTAGATCGCTGCAGATTCGGCTACTTTCATAACACAGGGGTCTTACCCACAATGATTGGGCACGATGGTGCTAATCTAAAAGAAGTACATTGTGTATAATTCAAAATTGCACGAAAAACAGCTGTCAGTTCTTCCAATAGCCCCAATGGTTATTGGAACAACTTTGCAATCAAATGGTCCTTCTTAGTGTGTCGTTATACGTATATGTTGTATACTTACACATGTATACGTCAAGGTGTCTAAAGACTGTAGTCAACTCTGCTCCCTCCCTCCTTTATGAGCACTATAAAACATACAGTAAAATGTTTTTACACAAACCATTGTATTCATTTCCCATTGCTTGGTGTTGTCTTCCTGGTCCCTGGCACTGATGTACACTTACTTTGCTTTTCTTAATGTACGCCCAAATGGAAATGAAAATGTATGAGCCACTGTGTTTAATCAGATGCAAAAACTCGGAGGGCGATTTAAGTCGCACAACTAGGAAAATCATTCAGGTTCAACAAGTCAACGGCGTGCTTTCATTTCTCTTTTTCAGAACCGACTTTGAAATATCACCGATAAATACATCAAGTTGCCAGAAGAAGAAGGTAAACACATTTCTTACAGCACAAGTGCAGTTTTAGGAACATGTATTCCATACGTCCGCCATATTATTTTATCATTAGCAATAAGAAGTTAACTACCAGTGTATTTAGAATATATGAATATGTTGGAATGAGATATTTGGAGCCACTGCTGGTGGAATATATCACTCCAGTGTGCTGTTTGTTTTGTGATCCTTACACACTGGGCTGGTACGACTCCACTTTATGAGTAAAGAAATGTTGTAAACTAACAGAAGCTTCCGTTAACACACCACCAGCTGAAGTCCTCGTACAAAGAACCTGTAAAAGCAGAGGCCTGGGAGCGGTGTGGAAGACACAAAGCATTCTGGTTGTTGTAGGATCTTTACAGGGAAATCTTTATAAGTGTCGAAGTTCTGGGAAATAAAAAGTGTTAATCCAGAAACATGTGAAGATCCAAAATAGCGACAGCGCTACATGATACGTGTTAGATTGGTAGCCCTGTCACAGTTTTTAACTATAATTCACTTCCAGTTCTTTTTTTATTTCTAGCATGTAGGCCAAAATGGCTCACAGGCCAGCTGACAACATAACAAGGACAGTAATGTGTTTCCAAGCACAGAGGCTTAAACAATTATTTGGATCCTTTGCCACTGTGAGTCTCAGCGATGCTTTTCTTCCATGATGTTGGTTTAGAGTGAAATATTTATATTAAGTCTTAGTGTGTTTACCCCCCACGGCTTTATTTAGTTCTGACGTAACTGCGGTTAACTGCCAACATATCTTGAATATTAACAAAACGGGCTATTGAATAATCATTTAGCTGCAGAGAACATCATCATACATGGTATACTTGCTTACAGCACAGTCGTGCACTATTTATTCTCTCCTGGAAGTATCGAACCCAACAGACACACACACACCCAGAGACACATGCAAATGAACAAAGAGACATCACAATAATACTTTACGGAAAAGAAGCGAGTTGCATGGAGGAGGTTTTGGGTGCAGGAACTTCTTTAGTCCAGAGACCAACACTCACATATATGGCTATTTCTCATTGGTCCAGCGAGAAAGTGTTATTAATGTCCCCGTTTGATCCTGTATCAGTTTAAGATTTGCGACACTGGCTGTGCTAGTTTATTGGATACATACATTACTGTCAACTGACCTGCTGTACGTGTAGCTTCAAGCTTCGCATCCACATTAATAAACGATTTGACATTTTGAGAAAGGGCCTGCTGGCATTATCTGAATAAGAGTAATCGTAAACAAATGCATAGAAGGAAAATGAGAGTTAAAATGTTATAATGTGACGACGGAGAGTTTTCTTTCCTCTTCTTTTTCTGTCCTTTTCACATCTTGCTTTTAATGTTCCCACGGTGACACCCATTAAATCCTGATGCTGTAACTGTGGAATCAAAGTCTGACACTTAAACTGACAAAAGATATGAAAAATTGTCCAAACTCTAAAACTCATGTCTTGTAATTTGGCAACTGCCACTATTTTACGAGTGAAAGTTTTCAGAGGATGTGTAAAAAAGTCAATCTTCTTTAACACGGTGTTGCACACCAAATCACATTATATAGGACGGCATATCATTAAGGTCTAACACATATTAAATGCATTTCGCAGACTGTTAAGAGGTTTAATCCTGATTCTTTGCATTTGCTTTCCTTCTCTTCTCTTTTGGCACATTGCTATTTATAAAGTGCATTACTGCCGTCTATTACCAACCTCTGGAGCAGGCAGGACTGTGTGTCACGTCACCACTGTAACAGTGTGTGTGTGTGTGTGTGTGTGTGTGTCCTGGCAAAACACAAGATACAAACAATATGGACCTGCTAACAAACTAGAGGTTCAAAACTGTCACAGCTACATGCTCAGTAACATAGTATATATGCACAGATCAATGGCATCTTTCATTACAGCCCCTGAGTGCTCTGTAAGTATGATTATTGTGCATTAATTCAAGTTTGCAAGTATTGACAGTCTCTTATAGGCATTGGCGTCTTTTCCACCACTTTTAATTATAGCAGTAATTCATCAACGTCACTGTGACTCTTCAGTGGTAGATTAGTGAGCCATTAAAACAATATTTATTTACGAAACCAATACTGCCATCGTCAGGGCTTTACCGACTATCCTCCCCGGTGATTCACAGTCGCAACAGTTAAGCGTCCACACTGAAAGAGTTAACGGTGATTGGTGGCGAAATGTTCCTGAATAGAGCCTTCATGCATAAGACTGCAGGGCTGCTGGGTTTCTCTCGGGGGGGATCGCTGAGTGAACCTCATCCAGTGGGAAATGGGACTGAGCCGAATGTGATTGAATGGGCTGAAACGGGGCCTGATGGTAGCTGTGTGTCTACGTGTGTGTACGTGTGTGTGTGGGTCTGAAACATTAAGCTGGCTTAAGCGCCTTTGATCAATAGCACTGATAGCTCCAATATTATGACCACATACACACATTCACAACGAAAGGTTTAATATTTAGCTTTAATAGGAGTAGATGCGTGTATGCGTGTGTGCGTGTGTGCGTTGTGTAACCCTTAAGCCTTTACTAAACAAGACAAGACACAGAGAAACAAATGGCTCTAGTGTTGCTTGTTACTGCACCAGGGGTTATTGATGGTATATGCCCAGCTTCAAATTACTGGCTCTGTATTTGTTTACATAAGCAATATTTTAAATTACACAGACAATAAATTAAAAAGCAATATATATGTCACACATCGAAGCAAAACTGAAAATAAAGTTGGCTCTAGTTACATATATATGAAAGATGAATGTGTTTTGGAGTATTTGCAGAAATATTAGAGGCAATGAATCAGGGTTAACGGCAGAAAGAAAACACTTCTGAATAAATAATAATCGGCAAACAATTATGATGCAGTGCACAAAAACAACAGCTTAATTTCCTTTAAACAGTAAATGATCCATATTTGTCACCTCATCCACACAAACAGAACTAAAAGAGAGAATAATGATGAATCTATTTGGGGCTGAATGCAGAGCTTAACAGACACAACACACTGTGCACATGTGTGTGCATGCAAACACACACCAAGCAGAGCGTTTAATTATGTGGCTGGGAAACAAGATTTTTAACGTTGGATCTTCTCATACTGAAAGTGTTCTTTATTTAAGCACTGTATCTTTAAAGTAGAGAGCATGGCCACTGCGGACACTTTTGGTTGACCAGTGTTTCCCCCGTCAGCAGAGCTGGAAAAGCTTGAACTGCATTTAAATATTTAAGGGACAATGATTCTCTCCACAGAAACACTTCGTTAAGCTTGCGTACAATCAACAAGCTGCACCAATGAGACGCTGTTTCTGTTATATTAGGCTACAGGATGTTATTGTGACGATTAGACCAGCTGCTGTGGAAGCATTGGACTCCATTCCCATTCAATCCCATCATTCAATAACAAAGTAAAAGAGCATCTGAAGACGTTCTTGATAACGTTCCTTTTTTCTCAGCATTTTGAATATAAATATTACCTTATCGGATTCGCTACTTAATAACATTCTGATATAAAGTACATTTTCAAAACAGGGGTCAACAGGGTCAGCTTCTGTTTATTCCACCTCTCAAGGCTTCTTCATCTCAGACGCTTTACGTGCTGTATGTAAGGAGTTTCTTTTTAATATATGCTGCATCCTCACAACATGTCCTTGATGTTGTTAGCCTTTTTGCTAAATCTGACACATTTACATCTTATTGATGTTAGTGTGTTGTCTCTGACTAATAAAGTACGCATACCTAAAGGGGCGGGGGGACAGCCTCTCCCCTGGTTTTAAATTGGCTGACTTGGTGCATTAACGTTATTCATAACGGCGATTCTTCTCGTCTCCTCCTGCTGAGAACCCGTTTGTTTCGACCTGTAGCCCTTCACCACACAAGACTGTGAGCCTTTAACCCGTTAGCTAACGGTCAAGGATTGTTAGACGCCCCGCTCACGTGCTCTACTAACAGTGCGGTGACAAAATAGCCACATTGAGATCCCATCCATGCAATGTGAAGGAACAAACAGCTCATGGCTCATTTCCACATGTTATTCTTACACTGTTGTCAATGTGGAAGCCATCAGTGCTTGAATAAAGTCTGTGGTTGAGATATTACATTTGGTAAAAACTGAGCTATAAGGAAACATTTGTCATTTATTTCCTCTTCTATCATAATAGAACATATTTCCCTTCTGACCTGTCCTTTTAACAAATAATATTTATTGTTGAATTAAAAAAATGATTACTATGCAATAACTTTGGATATGGTTATCGACAACAATCATAAAACCAACTATAGAGCTCCGTCTGTGATGCTCTAACTGTTCCTGAGGCTACGTTCAGACTGCAGGCAAATCTGATTTATTTCTCAAATCGATAATGGAGATCCATCATTTCGCCCTCTAACAATTAATGTGTCAAGTTGTGATGCATTCGAAGATATTTTGGCGTCCGTCCACGGACTGTTGTTCGCCAGTGGCAGAAAGGATTCAGCTCAGTACCGCTGTCACTCTGTAGGTGACGTTGTTGTTGTGACGCTAAAGACACTTTATGCTGTCCAGACTTTCTAAAATCAATTAGGATACAATCTGGATACGACTGCGCTGGCAGTCTGAACAAAGCCTGAGGTCATATATATGCACAGACACAGACACACACACACACACACACACACACACACATATATACACACCTGCACACACACACACTTCTTGTTCACTCACCCAGATGTTGCCGTCTTGGTGATACGGTTTCCAGTTCCTGCCGCTGTCGCTGTAGAGGAGACGGTACCGCGTCGTCCAATCGGAGCTGCTGTAGCGACCCTGCGTTGCCAGGGCGCTCACCTGCTTTCTGGAACCCAGGTCCACCTGTAGCCACTGATAATGGTCACTGTCCAGAGGTGACCATCCACCAGCACCTGTAGAGCGAGTGACATTTGATAATGAGGTTTATGTTATACGTGTAGTCCGCTCCAGCGTATGCACTTCAGTATCAGATAATTATCCCTCGTCTAACACAGCAGACGCCTCGGCTTCCAGAGGAATGGCATTTGCATGTTTGACATTCAAGGATCCTTTTTTAATATTGGCATGCAAGACATAATATGGCATTTCATAAAAGCTAGGGAGTCCACTTTCATCAACATCACTCGAGAGATATTCAGTTACAGAGATACAACTGGCCAAGAATGAAACCCACGATCAGCATGTGAGCATTACAACTGTGTTAGGGATGATATCTATTTATCACAAAGTACTTACACCGAGTAAAGTAGGAATGAGACATTGCCTAGATATGTAAATTTGTGAAATTGCAAATACGGTGAAGCAGAAATAGAAGCCACTTCATACTGACAGGTACATATGGTTATCTCACCTCAGCTAAGCTCTGGTTCAATATGAGCATCCTTGAGTGCAGATTTGAATGATATTTTACTCTGCTGGAAAATGCTTTTTGCAATAGTTTTTTTTTAATAGGTCTGAAAAATGGACAATGTAAAACAGGAAAAATGCATTTTTTAAATGACGAGAGTAACATTCTGTGACCTCCCTTGTTTTTCATAAAGTTCAAAAGGTTGTCAAATTTTAAAACGTTGAAGTTTTACAATCTCCCATACAGGGTACGTGCACTAAAGTTGGAAAACATTCTACTAAGGTGAAATATTGCTTTGAAGAAAATGACTTTGCCTGAAAGCATCACATGAGTGCATTTCAGTGCTATTTTCCCGTGGCTGAAGTGCCTACTGTTGGAATAGATGGCTGTGTTTGTATCGTAATCTTCTCAGTGGCAGTCTTGTACTGGTGGAAACCTCACGGCTCTGCCTTCATTGCCAGACAAATATTCATATGTCCTCTCGAAAGCTTCCCCCCTCCCTCCACACCTCCAGGTGTCTAACTGAGGCCGGGCCAGACTCCCCTGGACCTCGCAGGTTAAATGAGCCTTGGGTTTAATGTTGCAGAAACAGAAGTGCAGGGGAAATGCTGGCCAGGATCCCACTGCCCTGACTTCATCTGCCTTTAGAACGAGAGAGAACAACACAGAGCTGTGATGCCACTCTCTCTGGGAGACACGAGGCCACTGTGAGAGCAATCCAACCAGTGCGAGAAGTACGAGAACAAGGCATACAGAGTGCATGGAAACAGATGTGGAGGCTAGAGCGCTCACACACACACAAACTAAGCAGCAAAAGTGTATCCGTGCAACAAACAGGCGAGCCTTTGACATAATGTGAGTGTGAAATGATTATCAGGAAGAGTGGGTGGTGGATGGACTGCGAACTGGCCATGTCACGGCCGTCTTCTTTGATTCTCTGTGATGGATTTATTTTTTAAGGAATCAAATACAGATAAGAAAGTGACTGAAAGTACAAGTGAAGGAGAATGACAGAGAGAGACCAGAACCACAGGGACAAAGTGAGACAAAGGGAGATAGTAAGACCAAAGAAGCACGAGAGGAGCACCAATCGTACTGAAGGAGGCATGAGCGATGAGAGTGATGTGATGTGATAAAATAGAGGGTGAGGCAATATGCGATGTACACCCCCCCCCACCCCCCGGCATAAATCCTACATCTTATCCAATTACAGAGCCATTACACTCCAGCCCCGGCCTTGACAGATAACCAGGTTCATATCAGTGGAAACGTCAATACCTCAAAAACCGGTTGCACAAAGCCGTTCCCTTAGGGGGATACAACACTATCAAAAGGGAGAGAGGGCGGAGGGGGTGGAGGGTGACACATGTGGTTTGGGAGGGGTGATAGTGATAAGTAAACAGACAGTATAAAATAAAGATTAAGAAAGCAAGCTGAGCGGAGAAGTGACGCTATGAACAAGATCAGAGGATGGGGTGTCGGAAAGAATGACGAGAAGGAGGAGGAGGCAGAGAAATGGAAACGAGGGCGAGTAAGAGAGATGGATGAGGCGAGGAGAAGAGGGAGTGATAAGAGAGGATTTTATGGCTCTGGTACTGGGGAGGCGAGATGAGCTAGCATGCGAATGGGATGGAAAAAAGGAGAGAAAGGGAACAATGTAGTTATGGTAAAGAAGGTGATAGATGAGTCCAAAAGTGAGGAGGGGAGGACGAGCGGAGCGGAGTGAAAAGGATGAGGAACCTGGGAGGAAAAAGATAAACTGAAGCCATTCAACACGGGAAAGGGGACAATATCAATGGAGACTGCAGGTGGGTTCAAATGACATGGAATAAAAAGAAAAGATTAGAAAAGTTGCAGGTAGAGTTCAGGACGAGAGAAGAAAGAGAGAGTGGAACAGTTAGACTGTGTGTGCAATGTGCGGCTGCGTGACTGCACATCCCTCAATAACAGTGCTCGTGTCAGTTCATGTGAAAGACGCGTGGCTCTATGTCTGTGTACATCCTCAACACTCAAACCCATTTTGATGTCAAATATGAGATGTGACATTGTCTTGTGTTTCTTCAAAATGGATTCACTCAGTGCAGGCTAATCTGGCTCGCTTCATAATCACACAGCGGAAGTGTAAATACAGTCCTCTACTGTTAGTCACGGGGAAACTCAAAGCAGTTGGACATTCTTTGCACATCGTTAAAGGTCACTTAAAGGGTCGTTACTGGTTGGTGGGAATCAAATTTAAAATCTCCAATATCACACACACACACACACACACACACACACACACACACACACACACACACACACACACACACACACACACACACACACACACACACACACACACACACACGCCTAGTGAGCATGCATTCACACTGAAACTTGCGCTTGCGGTGTCCTGACCAGACATTTTGTGTGTCTGTTGGACACCTCAGCCACGTCACTCTTCCCCTCTGGGGCCCCTGCGACGCTTAAGCACTTTCCAAATCTTCCATTCCAAGATGCCTTCAGGTTTTCCCGCCAGTCCCGCTTACCTGTCTCTCCTTCCGGATCAGCTACATATCAACCTGCCCTCCAACACTGGCTCTATCTCTCTCTCAGTTCAGGTCCTGTAGGTCCATGCAGTTATGAGTTTGAAGACTTATCAGATGCATAACTATTTATAAGAGATTTCACCACTCTGGAAGAGTATAATGGCAACAACTAAACCTTCGGATTACGGCATTGACGTTACAATGTCATTTATGACAGACCTTGCATTCCCACTTAAATGAACCGGGAGACGTGCTTCTGTAGAACATGACTTAAATGGGTGAATTAGAGGACAGGGTAATGGTTAGGGAAAAGGGGTTGAAGGGGATGGATGGAGGAGAAGGCATGTTAGGGTTACAGGCTTAACAGAAGTAACAGATGGAAATGAGAAAGAGTCAGACATATTGAAAAGTTCATAGAGACATAAAGGTCCAAAGATCGTGAAAGTGATGGCTGGCAATTGGGAAAAAAAAAAAAAAAAAAAAAAAAAAAAGAGGTCAGAGGAGGAACAAGGGACACGCATAATAAATGTTGTCGAAGATTGGAGAGGAAGGGAAAGGGCTGGAAAAAGAGGAACAGATGAGAGGTGAGAGGGGAGGAGGGGCAGCTTGACAGAGGTGAGGAGTGGGGTGAAGAGTGCTATACGAAAAAAAGAAAAAGGGAAGAGGTGCAGTGAAAGGTGAGAGCCGGGGGGAAAAAGGGGAGAAGTGGGGAGAGGTTGACAGAATGAAGTGGAGATGGAGGAGACGGGGAAATTGAAGGTTAGAGAGAATGTGAGCGAAGAGGAGCTTCAGTGACGGGGAAAATGGGAGGAGAAAAGGGAGGGGAGGGGCGTCGGGGGACTGTCACCGTTCTCTCACCTGTCACACACACAGATGTTCGGGGAGGAGGAGGAGGAGGAGGATAGGAGAGAGAACAAGTGAACAGAGAAGGTCAAAGAAACCACCTTTGAAGAAGAGACGAAGCAAAAGGAGAAAGGAACGTAAGAGAGAAAAAGATTAGGAGATAGATGGATCATAAGTACAATTCAAGAGGAAGACGAGAGAATAAAGCGCTGAAAGGAAAACAGGCTTCAACTAGAGGAGCATCTTTTCTTCAATGAAGATGATACCAGGGTGCGTTCTGGATAATACACACTTAGTGCATCAATGTGTGCGTCTTTAAAAAACAAACAGAAACACATTCCGAGTCTACGTTGAGGTATTAATTTAAAGGGAAGAAAATGATGAGAAAAATATATTATATGTCATTTATTTTGTCCTGATCAGGTGCTTGTGTAATGTATTAGTCTGCAACATAACTGACTCAATGTTTCAGTCTGTAATCAACCAAAAACATCAAATATTCACTGGTTTCACTTCCTAAATGTAAGAACTTGGTGTTTTCTCCTCTTGTGTAGAATTGTAAATCGAAAACTTGGAAGTTGCAAAGCAAGTTGAAAAGGAATCTTGGCTTCTTGGAAACATAGTCATTTCATTAACTAAGCAATTAATGGATGAAACCAAAATATAATTAATTATTAAAAGCCCCAGTCAGAAAGATCGAACGTCCTTTAATGAACAAAGAAAAGGAAGAAAATCCAATATGATTTTTTCACACTAGGGAAATTCCCTGGTATTGATGACCTCAGCAGTTTATGAGCACATTCTGCAATGTCTCAGAATCTGTCAGTGTGTCACCTGTATGGCTACTTTACAATAAATCCTCATAATGCATTTGCATTGGGATCAGTTCCACTGACACTGCCATTTTTAATAAGCAGCAAGTTAGAAATCCGATTAATCTGCTACCCCGGTGAAAACGTCCCTGTGCGGTGCCCTTCACAGGTCAGTACTGGCCAAATGGAATTCACAAAGAGGATATTTCTGAGATAAAAGGAGCCGACCGAGGCCGAAAAACACGTCTGGAGTTTCTCCAAGCAAACAAGGTTTGAGCTATCTGTGATGACACAGATAACCCTGCAGTGGTAGCACAGGCGAAGCGTGTGTACTGCTATCAGCCCCGATTATGACCACAGATATTCTCTCTCAAAAGTGCATATAAATGAATTTGTGTATATGCACGTGCACACAACCATTTTTTTTTTTTTTATCAACTCAAGAAGAAAAAGTTGCCAATAGATTTAAAAGATCAAGAGTAAAGAGGAGATATGAAGAAGAAGCCGCCCCAGAGAGGAAGCAGGAAGCTTTCCATTGTCATGGTGACTACTCCCTCTGCCCTTTGCATATTATCTCAAAACGTGTCCTTTTGTCCAACAATGGAACATTTACAGTGATGTTGATTAATGTGCATTGTCCCTCAAAATGAAATATATAAAAATAAATTGTTCAGTGGCAAACAAAGTGACCATACAAAGCTAATAATTGCCCATGTTTCACCGGTAACAATGAACATACAGTAAAAGCCACTAAAAGGCCATCGTGGCAATTTGGGTGGGGGGGGATTAGATCAATGTACCAACAGCAATGCGCTGACTAAGAGGAACATAATTGAGAGAAAATCGAACCAGTAAGGGTCCTTCGGGTAAACATGTCTGCCTTTTGAAACTAATGCAATCTGTGAGGATATTGTTCTTGTGTCACGTCTCACACATCTCAGCTCACACTGTTCAAGAAGCCTTCGGCTCTCAGTCATTACACTAAACCACTAGCAGAGGTATGAAAGCTGCTTTGAACATGAATCTATCAATGTTCCACCGTCTCTGTTCAGATATGGATGATCAGAGCTCACACTGTCCCCCAAGTGCTGTCCGTTGCTCCTGGCGGAGGGAATGTGAAAACATCCAGGGATTAATTAAGGATTATTTTATCTATTTTATATGCATAATGCAGAGAACATTAGAACGTGAACACACAAGTGAACATCTCTGTATGTGTGTGTGTGTGTGAGATGATGACATAGAGGATTTTAACTTTTACAGCTCAGCCGGGAAATGGAAAATAGGTTTTAATTCAACTGCCTGACTGTGCAAATGGCGTTTACAGTACTGATGGTAGAAAATGAGTCAGCCGAGAAGGAAAAGACTGAACAGCAGAAAGAGCAAATGAGCGAGATGGAGCAACAACACGAGCAAAGAAAAATGAAAGTGAGCATGTGAAAATGTACAAAACGTGAGATTTTTTAAACACAGAGAGATGTGAGTTCTGAGAGGAATGGAGACACGCTGGGATTTTGGACGGGTGACGAGCAGCAGGTGACAGACATGACACACAAACACAAGTGACAGCGTCAAAGCAGGGATCAAACAAGAGAACATCTCTCCTCTGACTTACTATCAGCGTGGGAGAGTGTGTGGGTGGGCGGCTACACACAACTGTGCGTGCAGGTTTAAACACTTTAATGTGTTGCCTTGTTGTTTGTGTGTTCCAGCACCCGGGAGAACACGTGAGACTATGTTGATCAAAGTTGCCACTTCTCATAACAACCACAACCACATTAACAGAAAGTAAAACATCTTCATTAATTAAGACGCTCGGCCTCGGGAAAGGGGGCGCAGAGAGAAAACAGCTGGTTAGCCCTCTGCTGGTGCTTCATCTTTCTGTCATGGAGCAAAGGGAGCGGATGAAGACAGAGTAATTTAATTAGAAGCGGACCGCCATTATCGATGGATGACTGCAACGACTACAGACATCAAACAACTTTGCCAGATGACAGAGAGTGAAAAGCAATGCACGGCAAGGGAGGGGGGGGGGGATCTGGTTAATTGTGCAGTAAGTCAGAGACAGTCGTACTGCAGCACTGTGACAGTCTGTGTTTGATAAGGAGCGATACAGTGAAACTTTTGGAAACTTTGTAGTATGTATCAGGGTGGGAATGTGAAAAAATAGATAATGAATTCCGCGAAGAGAGAAAGGAGACAGGCTCAGAAAATGGAGTGTGGGATTGACAATGTTACTGTAGAAAATAGAAAGTATATGGAGGGAAGGGGAGACAAGCATGTGATGGAGGGCAGAGAGGGAGCAGACAGAGAGGAGGCCATGGAATATAAAGATCAGTGGCCACGTGCACAGGCCCAATCTCATGCTTGGCTATGTCTGCACTGTGCAGCGACGTGGGCGCACACACACACACACACACACACACACACACACACACACACACACACACACACACACACACACACACACACACACCTCACTTCCTTCACATATGAAAGGTATTTGTTATTGATTCCTGTGTGTCTGACCTTGTAGCAGATACTATAAGATGCTCCCACATTGACATTTGATTGATACTTTTTTTATGATTACACTCATTTCAGTATTTCGGCTAAAATTGTGATCTCTCTCAGGCTCATCACTTTGTTCCTTATGTCGATTTCTGTCTGAACTCCTCTCTCACCCTCTCCATGTCTTCCTCCCCTCCCTCACCTCCCTGTTCTCTCTTTTGACTTCAGCCTCTCCATGTCTCTTCTATTTTAACCTGTATCCACAGGGCAACTGTCTTCAGCTGGCATAACTGAAAGCAGCCTTTGTAGTGGGGATGAGATCACAGCTCATGTGGTTTCTATGTCACAATTAAAAAGCTGTCTGGAGCTAATGACTCTTTGAAGCATTGTCTTTTAAACCTTTTCGTTTTTTAGGTCCACAAATGTCCACCCCTGGTCCAAGCGGAGGAAGGGTTGTAAGAAATAGTTTTTGCACAGAAAAGACAGAAATGTGTCTTTTGGTTTGCATGTAAAAAAAACCTCTGCTAATAAAAAGGGTACATTAATGTGTCTCACTCTCATGTTTAACTGTTTATCTAAAAAAATCCCGAAATATGATATCAGCATCCAGACACATTAAAACACAATTACAATAAAACACAACACAGAAGCTAAGGAACACGCCACCATTTATACCTGTCAAAGTCAATCAGTCACAGGAAGTGTGACTCAGCCCATGAAAGCAGCTGCATAATGTCCGCTGTTGCTCTGGAGGAGCGAGCTCGGGTTAGTCTTGGAACAGAAAGCCTGTTTTCCAACTGGGGGTTTGAAAGACATCGGCGTGATGAGGCATGGAAGGTCTAAGCAAAGACACTGTTGAGTTGCATCATGGGAAGTGTGGGATCCAGGGTTTTTGGAGCTTAATGCGAAGGGATTAAAAATAATATATGTATCTTGGCCTCTGTTTATGGCCATTCCTATGTTGAGCAGTCTTCATCATCTTCATTAGGGTCTGTGCCGTATCTTCTGTACATTTCATGAGGTTCCATCTTAAGTCTCTTCCTCTCTCTGTGCAAATAGACCCTTGGCTGCATGTGGGTGGGCCCACCTTTCTATCCGTCTGACATTCTTGACGTGCAGAATCGTATACATGAACCAACAACCGAGGAGACAGCGAAGAGGAGGGATAATGCATATTTGAGGGAGAGTCGAGGAAAATGAGTGACGGTGGGAGAAAAGGATGAGCAGGGGCCGTGGTGGCCAGGAGGACTGATTGAACGGAAGTGGAGAGAAGAGGAGGAGGAGAAAGAAAGCGAGGATAATAACAGATGGAGAGAGGGAGGGTGAAAGAGAGAATGAGTGGAAAGGGGCAGAGAGATAAATAAAGTGTCAGAGTCTTAATCAGTCTCCTTTGTCTTCAAACCCCAGAGTCAGTAATTGTCCCCGCCTGATTTATCCTACTTCAATAATAATATTAATATAGAAACTGACAATCAAACCGAGCTGATCTTAAATAAGAGGCCATGATAACATAGAGTAACAGCTGGTGAGTGATTGTCTTTTGCAAATACAGACAAAAATAATTCAGCATTATGATAATGAGAACGTGAGCTCCATGTTCATAAAGCAATGTGCACACGCTTATTCCTGTTTAGGCATTTATACACAAATTCATACACAATATACGCTTTTAAAACAAACACAGTTTCTCATATCATACGCTCACACATACAGAGTGTGTGTGTGACAGCAGTCACTTAAACAAGCAGGGCCCGGTGACTGGCTGCCACACACCAGACAGCTGCTTGCTGGAAAATCGTTATGGCGTCATTTTACCTCTCTGTCTTTCTCGCTCGCACACACACACACACACACACACACACACACACACACACACACACACACACACACACACACACACACACACACACACACACACACACACACACACACACACACACACACTAAAACGTATAATAGCTGTCAGCATTCACAGCACAAGCTTAATATGAGTGGTAAATCCCATTGATTTTGTGCCTCCCCTGTTTCATAGCACTGGGAGATTGGAGTAGATTGGCTTATCAGCACACACTCCTGCCCCTGACGGCACATTTGGCTGCCTAATGTAGCTGCTTGGAGGGGTCCGTCCTTAGAGGAGCACTGTGTGGGCACGAGTTTGTGATTCTGTGTGTTTGGGAATGTATATATGGGAGTGTGAGCAGCTGTGCTGCTGCTGCTGCTTTTTGTTTTCATTAATAAATGTGTGAGGTACAATTCTGCCACATGTCACCATTATACCTCTTCAGGGGAGCAGAAGCTTCAGTGGATGCTGAAGTCACATGCACGTCATCTTTGCACTTTGCTTATAGCGATACACCAACTTTTTCCCCTCAGCCAAGCAGAACAAATCCTTTTAAATAATTGTTTGTGCATCAGGTGCAGCACGGTGCCTGTGCTTCCGTTTTGTATTGACAAGAAAAAACAATGTTAATTAAAAATGTGAGCATCTCTTCCTTCACTGCAGATATAATGAGATTTGGTTTTAAGAGAAGTTGACTCTAAGACACATTTCTAATCCTCGTGGAGAAGATTTTCTCCATCGCCCCTTCCTGCAGAACTTTTCTCATTTTATATTCCAGCCTTGTCATATGCTGTATGCTAACGAGGTGTTGACCTCATCATCCAAACACAGTGGGATTCTCTAGAGGACACTAAGACAGAGAGGATGAGATGAACTTTTATATCCTTTCCCCCTCATTCCTCCTGCTACACTGACACTTGTCTCAGTGTGTACTCATTCTGGTACACTTACGTCAACAGAGTTGATCACAGTGACTGTGACGTAATGACCTTTGGATCTCTGAAATTTGGAAATGTGAAAGGTGTGAAAAGTAGGTCTCGCTCGAACATGTTGGGCTCCTAATTACAAGCCAATAGTGACAGGGGGAGAGAGAGAGAGAGAGAGAGAGAGGAGCATTTCTGTTTTTGGCACAAAGAGTATTACTAGAGAAACAGTACAATGTCCATGGATTGCATTATATTTTAGATGTTGTGGGTAAGCCAGCTAACCAAGTCATGCAGCCTGGTTAATGAAAAGTGTGATGCTTTCTGAGCAGTCAACAAATCTGTCTTGGGGGTCAGACAATTGTACTTTTTCTTATCAAGAAAGCAAGTGTGGAGATATTACACACGCTGTATATTTACACTCATTCATTCTTCTCTTGTTGACGGGTGTGATTGTTGAAGGCGGAGTAGTCCTGTCCTCTCATACCAATAATTCTATTGGTAAGATTAAACACACCAGATTACCTTTGCGTTTATTTGCCATCTCTGAGCTGTGTTGCCTCAGCTGTGGTGTGACTATATTAGATGGAAAAGTATGAATTATTAATTATATAAACATAGAAGGATGTAATTGACTGGTCCTATCTCTCTTTGCTGTGGACTGATGTGGAAATGAGCTCCAGTCTGAGTCACTGAGATAATGACTGGAGCTGAGAGACGGAGGGGAGGAAGAAAGAGGAGAAGTAAAAGGAAATAGAGAGCGTGAAGAAAGAGAGGAGGAGGGTAAGAGCCGCTGTGCAGCACGACGAAGCGTGTCACTCTGTGAAGCTTTGGACATTTACCTCTCAGTGTGTCATCTGTAAAATCATTCATAAGGATGCATGTACATGTACCTGAATTAGATATTTACTCTTTCCTCGTTCTACAGTATGGGTGTAAATAAATCCCTCTATGCAGCACTAATCATCATGCAGGTGTGAGTGCATGCTTGTTGTGTGTCTGTGTGTGCACGTGTGTGTGTCTACCTCCTCTCCTGTTGAGCTTGACATATCCAGGTGCGTATCCGTTGGAGAAGACCGACGAGCTGGTGAAGGCTGTGTGAGGCAGAGGAAAGGCTAGAGCCTCATCACACTTATCTGTGGAGAGAGAGAGAGAAGATAAAGGAGGAGAGAGGGGAGGAATGAATGAAGAGGAAGGGGGGAGGGGGGGGGGGGGGGGGGAGGAAAGAGAGGAAAAAGTGAAGATTAGTATATTTGACATGAATTATAGAATATGCATCAACGCTGAACATGCATGCATCTCAGTCCACGGAGTGAAGTCGTTTTAAATCACAACACTGTTCATTAAATGTTAAATAAATGATTCCTAGGATGAGATCTCTTTAACTCAACTCAAGTACTCTCAGCTGAAACATCTTGTATTTTCCACATGGTTTCACTCATTGTCAAGAAAAAGATTTGATCACAAGAGCAGAAGCACAGGCCTCCCTCGCTGGAGGTTAAGGGAAGTTGTTTGTGGGTCAAGAACTAAGTCAGGTCAGTCAGACTTGAACCACAGGGGCATTTAAATCATTGTTGACTTCCCTGGCTATCTCTAGAGTGTATTGCAAAAATATCCATAACAAGCAATCTGGCCGTGTAACCAGATGCAGATGCATAATTGATTTAGAGAAAACCCCCAGATATGTTGGATAAGTGAAACCACGGATTGCTCCTGTCCCCGTGGATCAGGTCCTGCACAGATTTAACAAGCAAAAGGCTCTGATCTCTCTTATTCTGCCATAAATATGCAGACGACACAGATTTATATAACCGTATCACCAGGGGACTGTGTGTCCCGCACAAGCAATGAGGAAGTGCATCAAACAAATCCATGTGTGGATGTGCCAACATTTGTTTTTCTTCCGGTAAACTAGAGACCGTCGTGTGATGGGATCCCACCTGCCGTGACGCCAAATTGGGATTTTGATCTCAACTACACATCTGTAGTTTCATGACTGCATCTTGCACGGTTGCAAAGCTACGACTCAGCATCAGCTTCAGTATAAATCTAGAATTAAAGGATTTATAAAAACTCTTCTGTCTCTTATGTTCTACTAATGTCAACGGACAATGGCCTAAAGCTCTTAAAGATCTTCACAGAGTTCAACCTGGATCACCCAACAGCAGGAACTGAAGCTGTCCCGTAGAATTCCCCGAGGGGATTTTAAACTCATTTTGAAATATATGCATTAGCTAATATAATAGAGCGGCTGTGGAGGTTGGACCTTGTACTCAGTGTTAAAATATCACGTTGGCACTTTTGTACTTCTGTCTTGTGCTCTATTTACTTTGTATGTATTTCCTGTCTGTAACTTTATGTTGTATTGTCTTAACAAGGTCTCTCTTGAGACAGAGACTCCGTGTCTCAATGATCACTAATTACTATAAAACGAGTGAACATTTGAATATACATACATCTTTACGATGGCCTTTTCTGCAGTACATTACTTTGAATGCAATGCAATCATTCAGACGTGAGTCCAGATGCACATTCCCGCCTGTCTAGAGGCGTGAACTGTGGATCCAATGAACTGAAGCAGCCATGAGGAAAATAGTCAGATGCTGTAGAGCTGCTCAGTCCAAGCCGACCTCAATGTCAACTCGCAACTGCTGCCACGCTCAAAAGAAATCAAAGAAAGCGACTACAGCGGCATGTGCACGAGACACACAAAGGCAGCACAAATCATCGAGAACAAAGGCACAACTATATGTTCCACACGCACGCACGCACGCACGAGTCAGATTGAGAAGAAACAAAATTGTTCTTCTGTGCATGTGTGTGTGTGCAATATCTTTGTGTGTATGTGTGTGTAGAATACACTGCGGGTGAAAGTCAAAGCCCTGTTATCTTCTTTGGCTGTTGGCTTGTTAGAGCGATTACTTTGTGTCACAGGTAGAAACACAGAGAACAACGGAACACCATGAAAGCCTGATAAATGTACGAGTGTGTGTGTTCCTGGATGAAGAGGAAATGGTCTTCAGCCTTCCTCCTGCCGTGAAGGTGAGGCTCATATTAGACATCACTGCCTGTTTCGACAGATGACACACACACTGACACACAGGTTGTCCTTTATAAACACACACACACACACACACACACACACACACAGTAATGAGTTCTCTGGCACATTGACCTTGCACTGACACGATCAAATCTACCAGCAAGCATTAGGTAACTCACTCACCACCACCAAAATGTGCAGTGATGTAAACTACAAAGGAGCATCCAAAGAAAGGGTTGATCAATGTCATTATATAAACTGAACAGCATGCGTGTATATGTGAGCACATGAGGGCTTTATATTCACACCTTTGCAAGTGCTGCTTGCAGGGAGGGACATCTGCTTCTTCAGGGAGAAGGCGGCCTGACTATTCTCTATTATCAAACTGTTTATACCCATGGAAGGTAGTCAAGTGCTTTTAAAAGGACTTAGATGAGCTGATATCATTGGATGTGACCCATGCCAGCACACCTAGTGATGTGTTCCTGCTTATCTGCTTCTGAAACTGTGCCATAGGATGCACCTCTTCTGCAGCATGTGGTCATGAAATTGGGAGAAACTGTTGGGTCATGCTCAAGTGTCTCAGAAATGATTCCTGCACCTTCATTTATGGAAATACGACCCTATACCTCCCTCCCACACACACACACACACACACACACACACACACACACACACACACACACACACACACACACACACACACACACACACACACACACACACATTAACCCTCCTGCACTGATCCACAGAGACACAAGCACTGAAACAGATGCAGTCATATACAGCCAGCCTCTTATTCATTCACATACTTGTACACACACACACACACACACACACACACACACACACACACACACACACACAATCCCTTTCCTGCAGTTTCAGTCTCAAGAGTATCTCTATAGGCTTCTCAGCAATGACTTCTTCCAGCTGCACATAAACATGCTTTGTTAGTCACACACGCGCACACACACACACACACACACACACACACACACACACACACAGACACACACAGACATTGAATAGCATAAAACTGCTGGGGGGGGAATGAATGGCACTGGAGAATGGACGTAATGGAGAGAAAGTGGATTTTAAAGAAATGGAGGAAAGATATAGTGTATTTCTGAAGTGCCTCAAGTTATTTCCTCAAAGCCCTCTTAACTCTCCGACGGGGGAGAAACCATTTGATCAAATGTGTTGCCCTCATGCAGCTTGCATGGATTTTACCACTACAGTGCATGTGCATTAAGAACTATGCATTTCCATCTGTTGATCAAAACAATCTGCAGACAAGATTAACGAGATCAGTTTAGCTCCTTGTCTGTGCATCTCATTTCTACATGCTGTTGCTACTAGTTGTGCAGATTCCCCCGTCTCCTCCTGTTCTACTTCCTTAATAATATACAAGGCATGTACAGTATAGATTCAGTATTTACATTATATCAGCTGGCTGCTGTTTTGTACATTATACCCCCAAGGGCAAACCATTCGACTTCCAGTTCCATTGCTAAATTGCAATGCTCATAAAATAAAACTTCTGAACTAAGTTTGTGATTACAATACAGTTATAGAACAGCTGGATTGTGGCTTTTTTTTCTTTGCTGTACAATAGCTCATTAAAATTCCCCTTTTCACATTACACAAAGACAAGGTCAGGATCTCAGTACTTTTCCTAAAATGAATTGCTTCAGAACCTCAGCAATTTAATACTTTAGTACTGAGCTGCACTATGCAACAATGAACCTCCACGCTGGACAAAAGTCCAGCAGCCTGTGGAACTTTATGTTGTCGAATGTTTGGGAAGAACAATGCAGTCTGTGGGCAGTGCTTTAATAAGAACCAGCAATGTTTCTTGACTCGAATTGTGTCTCTTTGCAGACTCACGTTTTATTAAAAAACTATTTTCTGCTGTTATAGAAAGACTGCTCAATAATCTCAACAGTGGAAAACTGTTTAATCATATATATATATATATATATATATATATATATATATATATATATATATATATATATATATCTATCTGGTTTGTTCATTCATAACACATATATATGTAAACCTGCAGAACATTGAAGAGACAATCTGTATCTGCACATATGAGCACCGTACTAAATGTTTGGGACTTTTACAGCTGAGTCGGGGATTTGGGTTAAACTACGACCTTGAAATTACTGCCAGTAAATCCGTCATTGTCTGTTTTCCCATTTTTAGGAATGCACCTTTCCCAACACCAGTGATTTATTGCTTTGGCATGATTAAATAGCAGCACACAGTTTCACACGGGAACCAGGGAAATATATATGGAATCATAACCATCAATAATTCACGGATACATCACGACGTCACCTGCTGCAGCACATTGGGATGTCATGAACCCAGAACTGTAGTCGTTGATACTCTCTTGAACACCTACACAAATGCACACAGTTACATGTGCAAAACATTTAAAATAGCGCGTGCTTGCTCAATGTCGCGCGTTGCCAGCTCCTGATTTGAGACACATTCATGAATGCAGACCACATGGTCATGTGCTCAGGGATCAAGTGTGACAACGTACTTGCTGATATTTGCCCATGTCTGAAGTGCAAAGTAAGGTTCTGTATGTTCATGTACTTTAGGGCAAGCAAATTACTACAATATCCAAGTGCAAATGTCAGCCAATTCCCCGGAGAGCAAGAGACAGATAGTTTTACGCATGATGGTATGATAAGAGAGGAGGAACAGGTAGGTGCATTGAGGGAGAGAGAGATGAGATGGAGAAAAAGAAGACAGGAGGTGAGAGCAAAGGAAAATGGCTCCCTACCAAAACCTTCTCAGTGACATTTCCAGCTAGGTAAATAACTAGGAAGTGGAAAAATAGCAACCAGGAGATGTGTCAGCCGGCTGCCACCATTTGGGGCCAGAGCCATGGATAGACAGGGTTTGGCCAGTTTGTTCAAAAGGGCTTTACATCACTGCCACATCTCTGGAGCTAAAGGGAGCTGGATACAAATAGAGCATAATGCATTCAGGGTGAAATGCATGACATCCTAAAGATCAGTTGGCATAAAATCACAGATTGCAGCCACAATATGACATGTTGGCATCCAGAGAGTGGCATAACAACGCGGGAAACTGGCAGGTGCAAACTCCTTTAATAAACTGCTGTACCTGCCGCATTGCCCATGCAAATTGCCCTGGCAGACACCGTTTACAAGTACTTAGCACAAATTCCTAACAAAATGCACATTTTGAACAAGATTAAAGAAAAGGAATTTGGATGGACTTGTAGAGAAAGTCTGCAAGTTTGCATGCAAGCTTTAAAAGGTTCTCAATACAACATTAAGAGCACGAATACAGCAGCATATAACCATGTGCTATGTGAAGATATATTGCAGTATGTCTAACTGAGCAGAGAATACAGTCGTGTATCTGTGTGTGTTGTAATCTGAGTTTCTCGGTCGTGCATGTGATGTGCATGTCTGTGTGCCCCACTGGCTAACTAAAGGCTCTGCGCTAATACTGCGCTGATAAAGCCGTCCCGACCGAGGGTGTCGCCGCGGAAGCGTAGTGCCCACCTCCAGTTACCCTCAGGTTAACACCGTCAGCTCTGTCAGCACTGTTGCTGTTGTTTGCACCGTTAGCTACTTGACGCCGGATCAGCTGTCACCGTATTGAGAGCCGCGTGGAGGCAATCTCTCTGTTCTGAACTTTGAATTGAGAACCTTTAACAAAGGGACCAGTGAGTCAGTCAGCCAGTGAAGAACATTCAGTGTTCTTTGTCAGAAGGCTGAGCATTCTGGCAAAAAAACCCTACAAAACACTCTGCTATCTTTATTTAATGACTGTCAAAACATTGTGTGTGGATTTTTGTTATGGGGCTGTCAAGTATGTTCTCTCACCAACACTGAACACTGAAGTTTGGGGACTCGGGGGCTTTTTCTGGACTCAAGTCATGAACACAGTGGAAGCTGTCAAAAGTGCCAACAGCTGTATGGAGATGCAGTCTGACTCTCCAAACTGCCAGAGTGTGAGAGTCTCCGTCTGTACATGCCTTTGGTCTCTGGTTTGGCTTGGAGCAGCATGGGCCTCTGCTCTATGCTTTACATTTCTGCCCACATTCATGCTTCAGTTCGACAAAGTCCATCTGGAGCAGATTGAGAGGTGGTCATTAACTACATTTTGTTTGCTGCCATATAAGCCTATTGCAGTGACCTAATTTCTTCTGTAATATTTATAAATTCAATATATATATATATATATACACATATACAGCTCCAGCAGTTATATATATATATATATATATATATATATATATATATATATATATATATATAATATATATATTATTTAGTATTCACTCAGTGTTGATTACTATTAGAAATCCATGACATCAGAAAACTGACGCTCTGACTGTCACACACCGTCTGCACTAAATGACCATTTCTGTCTCGTTCCATAGTTTTGTAATGTATCATTATAATTTAGCCAGGTCAAATTCAATGCAGCTGTCAAATCTGCTAAACTAAAGCGACTCTAATTCCCTAATTGCTTTCAAAAACTGATTGAAGTTGCTCATCCTTTCATGGGGTCACAGAGATAGAGTTTAAAAAACGGTCAAATGGTCATTCGCTAATTAGCAAGCAGTTACATCCGCGTGTTGTCATGTACACCTGGAATTGTGCGACAGCAGCTCCCTAGTGGGCTTCACAAAGAGGTATAGTACACAAATTAACAGATGTTCCGCAGCGTATAAAAAGGCCTCAGTAATTGGCATTACAGATGGTTGGACCGACCATTTGCCAGTGTCTTCACTCCACAACACAAACTGAAGTAAACACAAGTATGACTCGTTGTTTGACATGTGATACTCACGGACACATCAGCAGGGTGGATGCTGTACATGTTAATCTTAAAATTGTAATTAATATAAAGTTTTAAAGGTCCCCTGTGGAGTTCGGGATCTTTAGTCGCACGCACTATGGAGTTTTTCTTTGTTTTGTTTCCCCCCCATTCTCCTGAACTACATGTGTCCGTACCACAAGATATGCTGCGACGCACCAACAGAGAACGCAAACTCGTGAACCTGGATGTAAACTGGATTTAAAAAAGGTAAAAATCACCTTTTCAAATTATTTATGAGGAAGGAAATGCACTCAACGTGTTTGTTAGACCTTAAGGATAAACACAACACTCTTTGGAGAGTAACACTGAATGTAATTATAACTTTTGATTGTTTACAAGAAAGCTCCACAGGGCACCTTTAACTTGAATGTCAGCTGCCAAACAGTTTTGCATTTTGTATAAAGAAGTGAAGCGATGTTGGTCGCATCTTGTATTCAAAAGGCTCCGTAGAGCAGGTGACCTTCAAGTCCTGGAAGCTCCCACAGCCTGTGAACACATCACAGTTCAACACTTGTCACAAAGCAGCTGAAGCTCACTCCTCACTTCAAAGGAAGAATAAAGTAATAAACTCACTTTATGAAAGCAGAGTTTTGTAATAAAGTGCTTTGCAAAACCACAATAATTGAAAACACCAAACAGACACAAAGTGCTGTTTTGCTCATTCTATATTGGTGAAAACAGAAATGTGTTTTTGCATATGGCAAGTGCTCCGACATCCATATCTGGAGCAAAAATAGAAACATTGGGAAAAACAGATTTTCTGATGATTTGACACACGAGATCTCCTGCTGCTCCTAAGACTGAATAACAAAACAATTTCTGTTCACAATACCCAGATCACACACACAGTTTTGCAAATTCATCCGGTGTGTATCTAGTCAAACACCCTGTATAACTGTAATTACAATACAAAGTTAGAGCACATTATGTACCTTTCTGCACAGAGCTCCCACAGCTTTGTGGCATGAAATTGCGGATGGCAGTGGAGTGAATAACAATCATCTAGACCCCGGGGTGGGAGCCCATTCAATTTCAGTTCACACAATACCCCAGTGGGAATTAAAATGACCATTTAACCGACAAGGTGCCAACTTATCTAAATGTGAAACGTGTTGTGGGAAACAAAGGACAGAGGTAAGGAGGGGTTATCATATCTTTAAAGAAGTGAAATCCCATCAATATTAGATTTGACAAAATGTGGTGATGAATATTTTCTTCTCTCAACTCTCAAAGCTTGTTGATGTTTTTCAAATGAGCGCTTTAAGAACATTTCTCTATTTATAAATGTACATGAAGTTAACTTGGAATCTGACTGAGGTGCCTTGTTATAATATTAATATTAATAATTAGAATGCATTTTTTTTATAAGTTACTTTTAAGTCAGCCAAGGACAGTCTACAAATAAAGCCGTCAATACATAATCAATTATAATGTTCTCTTTGTATTCATCTTTTTACAGCCTTGTATATAATTATTCCTTTTCTTTGAGTCCATGTCTGTGTTGTGAGTTTATATGCGAGTGGGTGAATTTTAAAATGTAATTAGTTATTTTTTCCTCTCTCCTTGGAAGATGTTTGATGCTCGTTCACTCTCTACACTTTAATTTCTCTTTCAACCCTCCCATCCCCTGCCTTCCCCGACCACCCTCCAACTACCCACCACCCCCCCCAGGGCTTGCCAAGCTTTTAGTTTGAGCCGTTAATCTAAATTTTTTGGTCCAGATTCATTTTTCATGTCTTGGAACCCTCACCAAACAATTTTTGTCAACAGATCTGGTGCCCTGTGCCAATGTGTGCGCAGACCAAGCGCATAATGAGATGTTTTGGATGAAGCAACCACACATAAAGATCCACACATGCACAGACACACGCACACACATCCACACACACCTTTTCTTTCCTGCTTCCTTCTACATTTAAATCTGCCAAGTGAAATTTAAAGAAACTTTTGAAATGCTGCAAACACAATACTGTCTCCAAGATTTAAAGCAACAAAATGTAGTCTGTAGCTTCAACACAACGCAACCCAGACAAATGGAAGGAAGGATCAATGCTGGACGAGATGATATTGTAGCTAATGTTGGCCACATTTCACGCTTTCTTAAGACACAAACTAAGAAACTCATTTGGCAGCATGTTGCGTTGAGAAGATATTTTAACCAACATTTGGTCTCAACAAACATTTCAGAATGTCAAAAGCCACTTTTCACCAATGTGGCAGTTGACAGTTTGAAAGATTATAAATTACATAAAACACTTCAGAGCTCTCAGCGTCGAGTCCCATCTCTATTCCAACCTCATTCAACAAAATCCTGAAAGCATCTGGCAGCAGTTCTCTCTTCTAATCAAGTCCTTGCAGTCGGTTTGTTCTGTGGAACATTGGCCAACATTTCTTTTTAGTTTCACACATAATGTAAGCACGGACCCTCCTAACATTCAGTTACCCCGGCCAGCTCAATAAAGCCTTGTGGGTCTGCTGTATAAGTTCATCTATTATTTATCCCAGTAATTAAAGGGCTACTCAGGATGACTGATTTTCTGTGTCGTTGGTAATCCATGGAGCCTGGGGCTGGTTTATGGGAGGTCTGTGTTGACAGAATGGCCCTCCTGGTTGGACTCCTCTGGTGTTTCTGATGCAGTTTTCAAGAAGGATGTTGGGCAGAGGGGTAGATCATACATGCAGCTTTTGTTGCGGGGGGAGAAGAGAAACAGACAGTAGGTTCGAGGGATCTTAGAATTAAAAGTGTGAGACAAAGATCTAACTAAATAAAACCACAACCAACACGAAGGGATAGATCAAGTGCATGGACGATAAGAGAGTACCAAGCACACCTGCAGCACGCTGTATGCAAAACACTCATCAGCCAGTTACATAACTTCTCAACCTTTAAACAGTGGAGCAAATTATAAAAGGTGCATGACCAGGTTCTGAAGGTCACATGACCAAGTTCTGAAGGTCACATCGTCGTCCAAGAGGTTCAGAGTAGACCGCAATGACACATGTCTGTGAAAGCTTCTTGTCACGACTCATATTTATGATTTTAGGAAGTTGGAGGCATGCATCACCCAGGAGACCCCCGGGTTAAACACGCCGACATATGTTAAGTTACAGTACGTGACCCTGTCACATACGTAAAGTAGTTACTGTGTCACAAACTAAGATCTTTTTCCTCACCAGGTAGTTTCACAGCATCAGTCACATGTTTAAAACGGCTTCAGAGGGATTTTGCTTTTGTATTGTTTTGAATGTTCTTTGGTGACTTCTGTCATGTTTTGTAAAAAGATATGCTCTTTTCTTACACTCTGTCAAATGTACATCACTCTGCATGTCTCTCTGTCACCCTGAGGCAATATGCTCGTCTGTCTGATGTGTCCACATGGTGCCGGGCCGGATCAGTTTTACCTGCCTGATTCAGAGAACTTTCAACCAGGACTTATCTGCTCAGAGCTGCGTGAAGCACAGCCCTCTGTCTCTGGCTGAGTGTGTGAGAATGTGAGCACAGGTGTGTGTCTGACGCTAAAAAGCTTCGCAAAGAGAGAGAGAGAGAGAGAGAGAGAGAGAGAGAGAGAGAGAGAGAGAGAGAGAGAGAGAGAGAGAGTGAGACACACTGAAGGGATACAAGCAGGACAGACAGAAATACAAAATGCAGGATATCGAGGGAGTAAATGGAGAAAGTGTTTGTTTGTGTGTGTGTGTGTGTGTGTGTGTGTGTGTGTGTGTGTGTGTGTGTGTGGCGAGGGCAACGTTTTTTATCCAATTTGCACCCAAAATCTGTATTCAATGAGCAGCTCTTCCAGAGTTCAAAAGATCAGAATGTTCAGAAAATAAATGTCGATCCAGTGATTCTTAAAACCAAATACTTACATACTGTATTCTGTAGCTTATAAAAAAACAGAAAGAAATATAAGATCGAGCATCGAGTGTGGAAGCAACGCAGGAGAGACGTCCGACCCAGTCGAGCGACTGATCCACAAAAACACATATTTGAACAGGTGCAGTGTAGATGCTGTAGATATGGCCAATAATTTACAAGAGTCCCAAGGTAACTGCATCGTAATGCACACCATAAATGTCTTATAGTGCATTAGCAGCTCAGGTTTAGTGAGCGAAAGCTACAACACATGTTTGTTCTTTGTATCATTACTGTTCTCCCTTTCTTTGTGGAAATGAGTTTCTTCAGTTCCTTCATTTATCATTTACTATATTTTGTATTATTCCTATTGTTTGGACACTTTTTTCCCCAGATGACGAAATGACCACGCGGAGTATATTACAGGAATGTTACAGTTAATTCAGCAGAATGCACTCCGCACACTTCCTCCTCCCATTATCGCTGCACTACTTTCTGACGATGCGTATTATTCATCAGATAATAGTCAAACTGTGATTCTAGGCAGCAGCCTGTTTAATACATCACATGCACAACTTTAAGTGCACAATATGTCTACAAAAAAAAAAAAGAACAAACAGCGAGGCAGATCTTGCCCCGAGAGATCCTGGTAAATAATTATCGCTTTTTCATGCTAATAACGCAGAACAGAGAGAAGACTTTGGTGGCCAATTGTGTGTTCTTGCAGTGAAGTTAGGTTGTTGAACAATGCTCATAACAACAGAGGATTATTAATTATTTCCCATGGTTGCTCAGGTGGGAATGGCTTTCATTTCAGAGACCATTAAAATACCATCACGCACAGACCATGGAGAGATTTGGGGATTATTGGTTAGTGGGTAGTTTGTTATCAAAGGTGCTCAAACAGAATCACAATAGCAAGGATGGTTTCAAGAACACCGCAGTCATACAAGGAAGTCCAACAGTGAGCGAGTTCAGCCTGAAGAGGAAACAAAAGACGTGTGAACTACTGAACTATATTCAATATATGAATATACTCCGACACCAACATTGTACAAATATTAAGGTAACATACACCTGGCTCTGCCTGAAAGAGATTGGATTTGGTCTGGCTGTTACAGAAGAAGAAATAAACGCCACTAATTAGATAATTCCTGGAGTGAGATACGTGTTACAGTAATGCCAATGATGCAGTTTTCAGTATTTGGAGGATGAACAGGCTGTGGAGTCTGTTCGAGCTTGAGGAATTATTTGGCTGCCACTCTGTGCCAGTTGTAATTAGCTTGATAAGCGTAGTCCATCATGGTCAGAAAGTGAAATAGATAGGTAATCTATATCTGCATATACACTCAATTACACTACTGAATTCCAATTAACAACTGGTGTTGAGCAAGTGCATTAATGCAGGCCTCAGAAGCCCCATGATTACTAAAAGTGTAGCTCGATACACATTTACACAGTACATGTTTATGAAATAAATAAAACCTTTATAATCAATGTAACTGCACCTCAGACGACACTTACAATTAATTAGCTGGACTTTTCAAGTTTACTGGTGGAGTATTTCCTGTTTCTCCAATATGAAGTTACACACACATGCATGTGGAGGTGCTAATGTGCACACACACACACACACATGCACACACACACACCTTTTCCAATATCACTGCAATGACAAATTGTAGCATGAGATCCCATGTGTGAAATTGTCTCTGGTACATCATAAATAGGGAAGAACCACTCCGATTAAATTTAACACAACACAAATATGTTTGTATTTGCCTGTGTGTGTGTGTGTGTGCGTGTGTGTGTGTGCGTGTGATTCATAAAATCCTACCTCCTGTTTCAGCGTTTTTTAAGACTTTTGAAAGATTGATTTAAGACATTTTATTAGCATTATTTTTAGATTAATGAATTCAATGCCTATTAAGACTTTTTAAAGATCCACAGGAAGCCAGAAAACATGCACAATTTGTTTCCATTTGCTCGACTACAGCAACCTGCGCTGTGGGCTGCAGTGAATCAGTGAATCAGTGAATCACTGGCTGTTGGTGTGGTCTGGATGGGCCACAGTAATTTCCTCTCTAGAAGTCAGGGAGGGAATCGTGAGCCTCACTCCGCCCTCCTGTGCGCTCATAAAGATGATTTAATGCCAATCTGGCAACTGAAGCTCATAATGTCACTCCCTCCACTGCCCACCATCCCTTTGTCAGCCCTAAACTCTGCCATGCTGAGAAACAATATGTTCTGACTGGCAGTAAAAGACGAATACCGGGAGAGACGATGAGAGAGAAAGGCCAAAATAAAGTAGTGAGACACAAAAAAAAACTTGTGTGGCAAGTGTGTTAAAATCACACATGCATGCACTTGCTTCCACAGCGGTACACATGCACATACCCAATTAACTTCCTTTCAAATAAATCCCATGCTGGTTTCCAATATGGCTGATTTGCCTCACCGGACAGAAAGAGGTTGGGAAGATGTTGGTGGGGGGGGGGGGGGGGGGCAAAGACAGGAAGAATACAGACACATTTAAAGTACCAGATATGCAAATCCATAAAGTAACACAAGTTATAACACAAAGATTTTTTTTAGATATTAGATATATTTTTAAAGTTGGCAGTATGGTGGCCAACTAATAAAAGACACTGCCCTTCAAACAGAGCATCAAACTGACGTCTCCGTCATCAAGCATCTGCCTTCCCCGGGTGTCCTTGAGCAGAATATTGAATCCTGACAAGGGGCTTTGGGAGAGCTGCACCGGAGCCGACCCTGACCATTGACTCATAACTGGCCGTCTCATACATCATCAGACTAAACCTCTAACAATGAAAAACTATGGATTGCTGACAGGTGTTAAGAATCAGTGTTAGTGATTTAGCTGGAACCCACAAGTACCCTGTTGGCTTGAGTATATTTTTTATCTTGGACTCAGGGCTAGTGGGAGAAAGAACAAGGTTGATAGCTTGTATAATCCTATAATCAATAAGTCCTGTTTTCACCAGATGTGCTACACTCCAACCAGAGAGGGAGGGAGGGAGGGAGGGCTGATGGGGGGGGGGGGCTAGTAAAAGAGAGAAATACACCACAGTAGAGTAAAGACAGGCAGACACACAGATACGGTAAAGAAGGGGAGATGTTTACTGTTACGGCCACGGCCGTCTGCCTTTGTTATCTGTTTGGGTTATTCTGGGGGATGTCTGCACCTTGTTTACCTATTATATATGCAGATTAGGATGTGTGACCCCCCGCCTCTTGATTGGCTGCAGCGATACCTCTCCTCCCACCTTGGCGGAGACCTGTTGTGATTGGCGTGTACCTGTTCCAGGTCCACCAACCCGAGGCACACTGGAGAGACCAGAACACTACAAATGCTTGGCCAGCTCTACAGTCGGGGCTGCTGGTGTTGTCGGCCTACACACATGCATTTCTGTTTGGTCCGAGACTGTTGCCCTCTTATGTGTATTGTATATTGAATGTTGCATATTGTGTTTTGTGTTCCGTGCCAGCTGTCCACATTGTTTAGTTGGGACAGTTTAATCGTCAGCCGTAGAACAAGCTGTGTAGAGTTATTTGTTAAGCACGCTAGGTGCTTCGGTGCTATTTATGCTTTGTTCATATTTCGTATTATTCCAGTTTTCAGCCCGAGTTTTGTTTTAGAATTGTTTAGGTTGGGGTTTATTTTGTTAGTTTGGCTTTGACGCCTCGCGGCTCTCGTGTTAAGAGCCCAAGTTTTGTTCCATTTGTAGCTTTAAAAGCAGTTGATTGCCAATTGTCCATATTACATTAATAAATATACTGTATTCACCATAAACATCTGGTTGTATGTTACTCCCTTTTCCCTTGCCGAGCCGGGTCGTAACATTACGCTATAAAAAAACCGGGGAAATTAATTTTTGCTTTATCAAAATATACGCCTTCCATTTGTTTGACTAATTAAAACAGTACACAAACACACACACACACACACACACACACACACACACACACACATTTGATTGTTTGATGGACATTCACACTAATGCACATATAGAATATGCATGCACACACACACACACACACGTAAGATAAAGGCTGTCCAGCGGTAATTAGAGGTGAACTCTATTTGCTAACGACCTTCAGCTCCATGACCCACGGCAGGCTGACAAATTGGGGTTCTCTCTCGCAGCCACGCAGGGGCTCCCACAGGTTAATGGGAATCAGGGGGCTGAGTGTGTGTGTGTGCATGTGAGACAATGCGTTTGATGGGGTGTGTGTGTGTGTGTGTACATCTATATTGCCGGGCTAATGGAAACCCAAGCTGTGCTAAGCCCCTGCAGTGGCTGGGGTTCGCTAACGGGGATTTAGCATTGTACTCTGTGTCAGTAATACCTGGCAGCCTTAACAGGAATTAGCATTGCTCATGGCCAAGCAATACAAAACGAGGCTTATGGCGGTTAGCTTTGTTTGTACTGTGGCAATAAAGCTCTAACTATGTTTACTTATCATGTATTAACTGATGTTTCTGGAGCAAGGGATGTTAACAATATCCGCCGCTCTCAGATGAGATTATTACCTTTGCTGCTAATGGAGAGGATTAGAAATTGGCTAAATTTGTGTCTGAAACACGGCGCAGTCGAGGTGATGTGGGAAGGCTCTGCAGGTTTTCACAATCACGCTCCTTTCTGCTTTTCTCAATTGAACTTTTCCTTTTTCATCCTCATATATTCTATTTCTCCATCTCTGCGTTTCTCTCTTTTCTCCGCGCTGTTGCCCGATGATTTTCTTTCTCTCACGCTCGTTCACCTACACTGTCATCCCGCCTGCCATCAATGGCCATCTTCTCCCTCTCTATTTCGGTCTCGCTCTGTCTTCCATATCAGGGTCATTTTTTTTCAGAAGCAGGATATGGTGGAAATGGATTGGTTCTGAAGGCTGCTGAAGAGGATGGAAAAATAGTAAATGCTCAGAGGAGGAGAAGGGGAGTGAGAAGGATGGAAATTGTCGGGAAAAGGAAAAAAGGGACGATGACAATTGATGGAATGCAACAGCAATTTAAGAAAAATATATACGTGTGGTAAGACATCAAGGAGGAAGAGGGTAACAAGAAAGTGTCATCAGGAATAACTAGAGAAAAAATGATCCCAATTACAAAGAAACAATGAATGACCAATGAAGTAATGCGCTCACGTGAAGACACACGTACAGAACAAAGCTCCGGCTACTCATCTACCGTAGGTCCACTTCCTCATCATCAGAGCTTTAACAGCTGATTACAGCTGAGTTTCCATTCGGCTGGAAAACTTAGAATAGCAGGTGAGAGCGACTGTGATTACATCCCCTGATGCAGACACAGCATGAGTCATTCCCCACATGACGGGAAGACACGGTGAAAGGTGTTGTTTACCTTGATGACAACTTTGAGGTGTGATGTCGACCCAATCTGCAGTAAGTACCTGTCGACTGCAGCTCCTCATCCAGCTCACTGTGGCTGCTTCTCATGCCCGTCCATTCTTAACATGTTGCCGATATGCTCGGGTAAAAAGCAACAAAATCTCCTGTAACACTTTTTATGACACCCATGTTTATAATGCATTATAAACATACTTATAATGCATTATAAGTATGTTTATAATGCATTATAAACATACTTATAATGCATTATAAGTATGTTTATAATGCATTATAAGTATGTTTATAATGCATTATAAACATACTTATAATGCATTATAAGCAGTTTATAATGCATTATAAACTGCTTATAATGCATTATAAACTGCTTATAATGCATTATAAACTTCTTATAACGCATTATAAACTGCTTATAGCGCTGTGTAATTGCAGCTCATTCATAATGCTTTTATATAAACAATTATGAAGTATTTTAAGTGTGATAATACTTTGTTACTTCGCAAGTATCATAGTGTATTATAATCCCATCGTAAGATATTATAATAATTCTATAATGCATTATGTAATGGCATTTCTGAGCTATAAGTGTAAAAATATAATATAATGTAAAACTGAGTATTATGATACTTTACCTTATATATCATTATACAATGTTTTATAATGTGTTGGGATTATTGTTAGAAAGCTTTATGAATATTTACGAGTGCTTATTAACTATAATAAAACCATGCTATAAGCAGATTATAACATGTTGTAAGTTTATAATCAACAGTTGGCCACTAATCTCAATAAGTAACTAACATGTCCTGTAGTTATATACCTTTAAATGTTTCTTAACATCAGTTCACTTTATCATGATTTCAATAACGCAACAAAGCAGAGGGGATTAGAGAACTGAACGCTCGCTGGGTATTTGTTGATGAACGTAAACCTCCATGTTACACAAGAGTGAGCAAACAGCTTGTCTGAGCGGGGACAGGGTCACAGATCGACCCGTCCACATGCAGACCATAATATTGTGGGTCAGTGCAGTTTTCTCCTGCTGTGAGGCCTCAGTGCTCTCATGAGCAAGAACACAAACAATCAAACACAAGTAATTAAATGCACTGCATACTGAATGATATGCACACACACCTGTGCAGTCACACACACACAGGAACACACACCTGACGTCACATGATCCCGGCTACATTCTGGACATCACAGAGCAATGTAGAGAAAACTAAATATGAAGACTGAATTAAAAACTACAGAGAAAAAAGCATCAGAGACAATCAAAGAGAAGCCAAAACAAAGCTCTGCAGTAATATTGACGACGCATGAACGTCAGCCTTTCATCTTTAAACACACACATTTTGAACAGAAATATTAACTTGTTATGTTCCAACTTTTTGGTAATTAAAGATGAATTATTCTGGAATACCACTCTGAGAGGGAACGAATGTGAAGAGTAGTTTGTCTCGTTGATCATTAGCAGTGCAACCGTGCAATATGCAAAACACACGCCGTAAAATGGAACAAGGAGCTTGAGTGGCACTAAATTATTAAAAAGAAGCAAATTACGGTTAGTCTCGCTAGTTTTTCTACGATTAAAAGCAGAAACATTTAACAATGTTACATTTTCCTTCCCTATCTTGAGAAATAAAACTATTTTTCGAAGGTGTTGTGTCGTTGCTAGTGTGTTGCTGCTCCCGTCACTCTTCAGCTGAGACACGGTGACTTATTTTAATTAGCAGCATGGCATATCATTAGCTGGCAATATTATTTTGCCTTTCAAGTGAAATTAGTCCCACTACGCAAGAAACAGCAATTTCTCCCTGGCACTTTCCACATGGAAACGGCATGAAATGAAAGCCTCTGTGATGCTATTAGGCGTCGGGAGTTAATGGTCTCAACATCCACTAACTGAAAGTCGTTTATTTTAACTGAACCGTGCTCTGAAGCAATTTCCATTGTGGATGAACAAATGCAATAAATGCCTCTTTGTGGATTTACTTAATGCCTTTTCGGTGTATGAATACTCGCTGTATGGAATCTCAGAATATTTCAATTTGTTTTTGAAAGTATGAGCTGCCATTGCCTGTTGGATTTTCTGTAATAACATCTCATTGCTCAAGTGGACTGGATGATAGTACTCGCCACAGACAAAAAAATAAACATATCAATTGCTCTCAAGTTTCACCAATTTGAAATGTTCAACTTTCAATGCAACTGAGTGTCTAGTGAACTGACGCAATGCGTGTGTGTGTGTGTGTGTGTGTGTCTGAGAAGGCCTCTACACAAGTAGCTGTGTTATATAAATGCACACATGCACACAATATACAAGAAATTGTAAGAAACAAAGTGACGCTGCAGATACAGATATGTGCAACAGTCCTCTCTTCTTCTACTTCTGTTGCACTGAGACATCCATAGAGATATTCTAACTCTTCATGTAAATAATGTTAACATGTTTGATCATTAATAATTCCCTAATGGCTCTTTTCTCAGCTTTATGAATGGACAGCGTAGTGAGTGTGTGCATGCATGCACGTGTGTGTGTAACTGACACACACTCCTTCTTGTGTGTCTATCACAGAGCCATCTTTGTCTCCTCTCGATAAGCTCTGAATTGCTCAGCGTGTGCATGTGCGTGATTGATGGAGCTGCAGTGGTACTGCAGAGAGACAGAGAGAGAGAGAGGCTGGGTCAGATCACAGTAACAGTAAATGCTGAGAAGGAGAGAAGACAGAGGGTACTACAGAGACGTAACGAGGACTGAAGTGGAGAAGGACACTGAAAAGGTGAGCGAAGAACAGGCCATCTGTACATCAAAAATATTGAAAAAAAAAGATGGATAGGTCCCGCAACACATCTGTTGTAGCTCGTAAAAAAAGTACACAGCTAATTTGGTGATGCATCAAATAAGGCACATAGCCAGAACAGCAACGTTAGCTCAGCTTCACAGGAATGAACTTGTGCAAATTGATGTGACTCGACCTGCATCATCTGTCAAGGAAATAGTGACAACACACACACACACACACACACACACACACACACACACACACACACACACACACACACACACACACACACACACACACACACACACACACACACACACACACACACACACGTGATCGTCCTTCTTTAAATCCCTTCAGACTCCCAAAGCTCCTGCTTTAAACTCTGTTTCAGGAAGCGATTAATTCCAAGTGTTTAGTGGAGAACACAAGACGGGGGTAAACAGTTATGCATTATTTAATTGTCGGGGATTATTTAACTCTGCCTTGTAAACACAGGATTGCCTTTAATATGGTTTGCGTCTGAATATTTAAATGGTTGATAAGGTGAGAATAGTTCAATAATGTTGTACGTCTCCACGGGGGGAGTTAATGTAGTTAAAGTATTTGCATCGCTACCCTTCAGGTGTTTGTTGGATCCCTCATCCTCTCCCATCCAGAGTCCATGTGCTCACCACTCAACACTTACTATTCACAGCATGTGTGGCGGAAACAGTAGAAGAGCAAGGAGAGGGAGCGAATGCATGTTTTAACAATGAAAGCAGGGAGCGACAAAGGTAAAGTACAGTATGTAGACTCCAGGGAGACTTTGGGGGAAGTTCTAAGATGCATTGTACAGACTCTAAATCCCTGACAGAGCGCTGGGACAGATTCAACACTGACCTTTCTTTTTAGTCCTGAAATAGTCTCATGCTTGAAAAGAGTTGAAAAGTTGTTTTTTTCCTCCACTTTCCCCCCCCCCCCCCCTCATCTAATCAAAGTGGACACCGGGTCCTGAGCAGACAGGGCATGAGCATTTCAGTAAAAGGAAACAGAATGTGTCAAAACATGATGTATAAATGGGAAAGAATTGCACCTTATGACTACATAAATCTAAACCAGAATACACCGCCTTGACAGCCGGTTGATTTTCACTGTCCTTTTTTGCGTAAATTAAATTTCCCAAATCTGTCCATCTTCCCTGGCATTGCTGCATAATGATAAGCCTCCTATTATAAATCTCAACAGGCCTGCAAATGGCTGGAAAGTGGCACGTCAGCTGGTTTGTAAAACCATAACAATGAATTGTCTGTCGTTCACTTTGTCCACCGTGGATACAGTGTGTGTGTGTGTGTGTAGAAATATGTGGATCACATTCTTGTCATAAACATCCATCATGAGAATATAGCCAGTGGTGAGAGTTTTAGGACCGCCAATCTCCAGAGAGTGAAATAGAGGACGTTGTAGACGTGCACTGGTTTGACATGGGGGACCGGCTAAAGGTAGAAATCTACATAGTAGTAGACGTATACGGCCGAGAGACTTACATCGGACACTTTAAATTCAGAAGCAGCTCTGGGGAACATTTCAATGACAAGAGCTAATACAGGTTTTTCAAAAGCATAACTTACTGATTAACCCCAGCTGCTCTTTATTCTAGTTATCCAACCTACAAAGCATCGTGATAAGGATTTATAACAAAAGGGAGCAAAGAATCCAAATCAATTTTATCAGACAGCCAGCTGCAAAGAGCTGGTGTGCAATGAAAGCGAAAGAAAAGAGTCCGAGTGAAGTAGAAACAGCATTCTGTTCTCTTGTTGTTTGATGGGAGAGAAAAACGATCAATGACAATGTAAGAGGTGACATTGGTACTCCGTTCACTTCCAATCAACCAAACATGATGACAAGGATCCAGTCAGTGTTGGCTGAATACTTCTCCTGCTCAGGGAGTTAGTTTAATAAGAGACCTAATTAGTGGAGGCACTGATATGTCCAAGGCAGAGATAAACAAACATAATTATACAATGGTAATTTATAGGTAGAGCCGAAAAACAGATTCTTTTGTGAGCAGAAAGTTGAGTTTACCGTCGCAGCGGGATGTGAAGAACTATAAGGACAAGTGTCTAGAATACCAAACATAGCATTTGGATCGCTGGACAACCGTCTCCACCCCCTCAGCTGATAACGCCGTCTCGCTGTTAGCACTGTTAGCTAGCACCGTAGTAGAAACTGTGAACCTGCTGGTGATGCTTGACCAGGGGTCTGCCACCTGCGGCTCTTTAACCCCTCTGCACAGACTCCCTGAAGCGTTGACAAAACATGGAGCTAAATATCTATTTGTATGTATTTCTTGTTGTGGACAATCTTTCAAAGGGAACACCTCTCTCATCTTGGAGTTCGAGGTGATATTGTGACACTGACACGGACCAGTGTATGTGTTCCTTCTCTTCAAAAGAGCTGTGTTTTAAATAGCAATACTATCTCAACAGTTTCCTTTGTTGTCAATATGTAACTTCACAAAAGCAACAAATATAGTATAACTATATATATAACACTTATAAGCTGTGTTATCAAATATGTTGTGCAGCTCCAGACAAATCTCATTTGGTGGAAGAGGGACACTCTTTTGACAGTAAAGGTTGCCGACCCCTGCTTTAGAGGAGCACGTTCCGTCGGCTTCATCTTCTGGGGAACGTGAATGTCTGTCTTGACCGAAGAACATTTCCGTCTCTAGAGCGGCACGGTTCGATTTAAGTATTTCATTGAGCCTTAGCGTTAGACTGATCTAGAGAATCTTTCACTTGCTATGATTCAGACACTGGGAGACATTTGAAGAACTAGACAGATGGCTCAGTGTTGAAGCAACGTGCAGATGATTGCTCTAGAATGCATCCCTTTGAGACGCAGACACGGGGAGATGTTAGGAAGCAGCTGCAGCTCTCAGAGTCTCCACGGCTGGGAAACAACTCCTCCGACAGAGGGACTGTTTTCTACACAGAACCCTTCAAATGAGATCCGCCGTCAGGGACAAGAGTCACATGTTGAATTAGAAAAGTATGAAGAATGTAAAGACAACAAGCTGAGATTTCTGATGTCTTTGTTTCCTCTTGGGACCTGCGCTTACAGTAATTAAGCTAAAAACTCTCCTGCGCGCTCCCCTTTATCCACCTTCCACACGCACTGCACATTCTTCGGGACGGTTTCTGTTACTCATAAGTACAAATACAATTCTTCGCAGGTTTGAAGTTCAGTGTAACTTCGAAGGCCGTGTGTATACAAACATCAGGCACATATATTGGTACGCCGAAGATGTACTACAATCCATCAATATTCAGTGTGAACCTAAAAGGAATACAGATGGTCCGTCCTCCGTTCTAATTAAAGAATATATATCGCAGCCACATTTGAACGATAGCAAGTTATTTGGAAATATAGATGGACGCTCGGAGTGTTCCCCCCCCCCCCCCCCTTAAATCGTGTTTAAATGTTTAATGCGAGCAGATCATGAGGTTTTGATATTGAGGTTTGTTTTTCAACACTCTGAATTATGGAAAAATATGTTTATGTAAGCAAACGCGAGTCTAAAAAGTACCACTGGATAGTATCGCAATATCACAAAGCTTCACACTCTTACACTCAGAATAGTATCCACAATTACACTTAAAAGTATAAATCATAGATCTTGCACAGCTAATGGGGAGATAATAATTGACCCGGCCTCCCGACACAGTTCATGAGGTTACATAAAAATGTGTTTCCCGCCCGTAGCAACATGCTCCATCATTAAAAGAGCTTAAACACAGAGCATGACTGATTCATGTCGTCGTAAAGGAAACAGAGTGTGGGTAGTGAAGCTATTGCTGAGTCGCTGGTATTGATCAATAAACCTATCAAACCCCTGCAGATATAGTATCGCTTATTATCATTATTATAGCTCATTTTGAGCCGTGCGAGAGGAAAATGATTATACATGTACCGAACCGAAGTTGGCAAACCACTGGATGTCTGCAACCTTGTGTTCTGTGCCCATGAGATCTCAATATTTATTCTTTTACGAGTGGAAAACTTAGTCAGCTCAAAATGTAATTCATCCTCACGGCGACAAGAACATCTACAACCGATTTCGTGGAAATCAAAGTGTTAGTTTCTTGAGATGAATCGCTGGATTAAAAGGTTGTTCAGGGAACGTTTTGCCTTGATGGTGGCCATTAGAATATTCTGGATTCCTCCTCTGGGTCTGTCGTGTAAAATGTCACAAGAACATGGTCAGCGGTCGGCGTTTGTCCCGTTTCCTCGGCCAATCAAAAGGCCTTAAAGCTAAACTATTTGTTCTGGTTCACCACGATGATGACACCTACTGCGCGTGTCCTGTTAGTGTAATATAAGGGTATTTGGGCTTAAGGTCTGGAGGCTATTTCTACCACACATTACAGCAACTTCATCACATCCATGTGTGAAATCATTTGAACCTGAAAGAGCCACATTCCCTGCAGCAGCACATGCACAGCGTGGCAGTTTCACTGTGTAGCAGAAGATTGACTTCAATGTCACTCAGTGTCAAAGCTCAATACCTCCCCGAGTCACCGGCCAGTGTCACCCTGTCAACGCAGAACTATCACAATGTCATAAAGGATATCCATTGCTCATTTTGATTTCAGTGCAGTAGGCAGATGGGTTGGTCTATTTAGAGAGCGTGGGGCTGGTTGTAGCCTATAGCACCCAATTCTCCCACGCTTGCTGTTTAACTGACGCTGGAGCAGATTGTTTATGACAGCTTTCCGGCTGCAAACACCAGACTGTGTGCTGCAGGACAGCTTCTATTACTGCAGCACAAATCAGCATGAGACACACACACACACACACACACACACACACACACGGAAACATAAAAATGCTCACATGTAAAAAATAATAACTGAACATTCAGAGATCAAAGCAAATGTTTATACACTTTTTCCCCCACACAAGTTGAAATGTATGTAAGTATGTACATGTAGTGTAGAATAAAAACACCGTATCACTTTCATCCATCAGAGACTTCCTTCTTTTTACATCAAGCGTCCCTCGCTGTTCTGCCCCAGAGAGGGAAGGATTGGACCATTTTAAAGATTTATAAATCAAAGGCTGTGACATTTGCAACAGTTTGTTTCCTCTGCTGTACTTTCCAGTGATGAGAAAAAGCACAGAGCTGTTAGAAGGTTTATAAAGGAGTCAGAAACCATTCGCACATACGGTTCATAATGTTCATAATCTATCACAGATTTTAAACACTGGCTGAGAGTGCAGCTTGAAAAGCACCTCTGGCGAAGCAGCCATTTTTTTTTTTCTCACCTAGAAACATTCTGGTGCATAATCTGCAGCTCATTTGCCTTTTCTTCAAAATTAACTTTCTTTACTGTGTTTTGAAATGCAACCCACGTGCATGTATGATCCCTCATTACTGGAGAAAAGCACAAGCACTTAGCAGGTATTACAATATATTGCATCAACAAGTCTGCACCTCCGGGGTGAGCACCCTACATGAGGGTGTGTGTTACATGGACAGGGACATTCTCTACGGCTTATATACTTATTATTGATTAATATGTCCCAGTTAAAATACAGAGATTCATTGTTTTCTTGCGTATGAAGGTACATCAGCAAATCCGGCTGGCAACCTATCAATCACTTTTTTTGTACACCTCTAATCTTGCCGTGCCTCCTCCCCTCTCTTCCCCTCAACACACTACTTGAGCCACTATCATTCTTTGCCTCCTTATCTGTCTGTACTGCACGTCAGGGGAGCTGAAATATGACAGGTCTCAAGTTGAGAGAATTTCCCTTTCAGGCAGGAGAAAGGAGGAGAAATGGAGAGTCCAAAGTGAAGCCATCAGGTGCATACACCTCCATCACCTGATGGCTTCAGCTACATACAGCTCTCTCTGCTTCTCTCGGTCCCTTTTTGTTTATGTTTTATTTCCCTCTCTGTTTCTGTCCCACTCCCCCCCCCCCCCCCTCGATCTCTCCGGCTTTGCATTTCTCTTGTCGTGTCAGTGTGACAGAAGAAGATGCAAAGCTGCTCCCGTCGGCACTGTGGATAAAACAGTTGACACAGTGGGGCGGAGCTAAACGCAGCCCAAAGGTTTTGATCATTTGGAGAAAAAATAGTTTTGATTATGAACTAAAATTAAGTATGAACAGTTTTTTCAGGTTGAATATTATTTTTGATATTTGAGTCTTTTCATTTGCAGATTTTATGTTTTCAGATTTTTTTTTTTTTTTTTTTTGCCGTTGATCTGGCGTGGGCGGGGGGGCGGGGCTTCAACTGAGAGGGGCGTTGACATGTGAGTGACAGCAATACGAAGAAGGCTGAGGACCTTCCTCTCAGCTGAAGACCCCCCCCCCCCTCCCCACCAGACAGATCAGCACCAGAAGTCTGAAACCGAAGAAATAAGATTTGAAATGATATACCAAATACCAAAATATATATGAAAGTGAAAAATGAAAGATAAGTAATTTATTCAACAGAATTACAGAACTGAATCAAAATAATATTCAACCTGATAAAACTTTTCATTCACTTATTTTTAGTTTGAATATTTTATATTAAGATCAAGATCAAAAAATGAACTTTCGGTTTCAAATGTTTATTTGAAATGATCAAAACTTTTGCCCCAGATTTATCTCCACACAGTGAGAGTGCTTTCCTTAGTAGGAGTGTGTGTGCTCGTGTGCACAGTGTAGAAGAGCAAAGATCTTCTCGTGCGGCGTTCCCCTGTGACATCACACGGCAAGAGGTGAGTCAGAGCCGCTGCTGCTGATCGGAGGTATTTTGTTTGTGTGTTTTTGTGTGTTTATCTTGGGTTGTCTGTGTTATCAAAAGTGAGAGTTGAGCAAATGAGCTGTTGTGCCATGTCCACAGGGCAGTCTCACATCTGTTGCAGGCGGTGCCCGATTGTTGACTGAGCGGCCAAGTATTGCCAAGCAGCAGATGTATTACCTCGCACTTCTTTCTGCCTTTTTTTTTGTGTCAACATTGTCAAGACAACAGCTTAATCTAACCTGTGGCGCTGCACACTTCAGTAAAGGTGGAGCTGTGTGACTGTTTATGACACTGTCCTGTTTTTCTAATGTGATCCTCCAGAGAAGTGACATGTCTTCAGTCTTGCTTCACAACAGTCCACGACCACAGTCTTGGCAAAGCAAAGCGGCTCTTGAGGTGAAGAATCTAGCACAGTGACACTCAATGCACTCACTTCATATTATATATATATATATATATATATATTCTTTATGCTTAATATGCTGTTGCAGTTTTAATGAGGTTTGTTTGCTTTTCTTTCTCCCTGCATGAGAGTCAAAGGTTGGGGATAATGCTGGGGGTTTTCAATCAAGATTTAACTTGTAATTTAATAATGTAGTAACATTTTAATTGTATTGTGTCTTTGTCTTTTTAACTGCTCTAGCTATTAGGTTTCCATCTGTAGTCATGTGGTACCCCCAAGTATTTTGAAACGATATACAGTACTTTATATACTTGTATATAAGTGCATATATACAGTACTGTATATACTTGTATATAAGTGCATATACAAGTATACAGTACTGTATACTTGTATATAAGTGCATATATACAAGTATATACAGTACTGTATATACTTGTATATAAGTGCATATATACAAGTATATACAGTACTGTATATACTGGTATATATGCACCCTACAGGTACAAGTATATACAGTACTGTATATACTTGTACCTGTAGGGTGCATATATACCAGTATATACAGTACTGTATATACTTGTATATACGTGCATACAGGCTCTCCAATATATCAGTGTGTGACAGACATGCACATATTTTAACATACAAAAACAGTAAAATAGGATAAACTCACGCGTGAAATCTCTCGTGCTGTGCACATTGGCTGATATGAGAAATTCCTAAATAATTGCAAAAAGATTATTGAGGGAGATTCTTTTCTGCCTCGATGCAAGTGTGTAGACTGCTGCTGGGTTTTTGCCAAATGTGCTACACTGATATTAAAATGATGTGCAGCGATACAACTCATTGCTATCTCAGCACATTTTGTGTGTTTGGACTCAGTCATGAGATGTTGGGTCACAATTCAAAAGATGTCTTGCTTAACGGTGCAAAAAAGACCAGACTGACACCCAGGATGTTAACTTGTTAGGACTGTTTAGAAGAGAACAGATTTAGGTTTCTCTGCTGTCTTCACTCAGTTTACTCAAAGTAAATGTCTTTAAAAAAAAAAAGATAGATGTCCACACTCGAAACACTCGATCTGGCGTGAAGATGCTGTTCTTGCATTAAACGTAGACATGAGCAAATCCTAAAGTGATGAATGAATATTTTACAAAGCACTCGATGGCAGAATCCATTCTCTCTCCCTCGTAGTCTAATTCTGGCACAAGGCTGTGTCCATGTGGGCAATATAACAGTGTTGTTCACTTGCTACTAGAAAGGAACAATTATTTATTCATTTATTTTCCCCGTTTGATCTTTGCATGAAATGTGTGTTAACCCCAACGCTTGACAAGTTGACGGTGGAAGTACAAAGGGAACAATGCCTTGTGAAATGCATACATAAAGGTCTGTGCTGCTTTAAAACTGAACCAGCGGGAGTTATTGTAGTAATGAATGCATCATAATCAATCTTCAAAAGCCATGTCTTCTAATTTTAGAAATTATTTACTTCTGTACACTGTCAAATATGACACAATCTGTTTTTAGGATTACCATACTGCAGATACAGATATGAAAATGCAAACAACACCTCTATATGAGGCACATTAGTGACATTAATGTACAGACGAGCTTCAATTAACTGCAGGTATTATGTATTAAATTATACCTGCAGATGCTCATATTGTTAATAACACATGTAATAATTATAATCAGACTGATACTCATTTATTTTACTGTAAGTTTTCTGCAGGAGAGAACAGATTAAAAGCCAGATGCAGAGTTTTACAGAAAACTGAATTTATTTACCGGGTTAATATAAAAAATTTTTTTTTAATCAAAGTGTCATATACATATCTAATATATATATTTTAGTGGATACATAAATGGCACGGAAAAGAAGATAAGGAGAAGACAGAATAAGAACTCTCATAAAGTCTCAATAACCTTTAAGCAGATTGCAAAAGCAAAGTAAAAAGAGCAGAGGTGTTGGAAGAAGATATAACGGAGATGAGTTAACTATTCCAGAGCCAGCGACAATAGAAGAGAACCACCCTGCTTATCTACGACTGCAGAAAAGGACTAAATTAATTGGATGGAAGATCAAAGGGGCTTGGAGGTGGAAAGGGAGCGGAGTAAAATTGAACCTTGTGATACTCGGTGAAGTGAGGGCACCGAGGAAGAAGGGAAGTAGGGACGGAAACTTCACAGCACGAACATGACAACGCAACATCTAAGCGGACTTAGTGCTACAGTGCACTGACAAACTGGAAACTAATAAACATTTGATTTGAGATGCACAGGTGTAACTAATAATAGTCACCTTCAGCGTCCCGGCATTCACAAGGCACCGACGCCATGAAAAAAAAAAAACACCTTTATTATTATCCAGTTATTAGTCAGACCCGTTTTTTTTAACTAGTCGCACCAGTTTTACAGGACTCAGTTTGTGTTGTGCAGCAGCACTATTGTTCACTTTTGGGTTTCTGAAAGGTTGTGATGCAGTTTCAAATCTATCTCGTGCTATTTTGCTATTAGTGTGCGTAAAAGGATCGTCAAAAGTGCAACTGGAATTATTTAAGTGAGCAGAATAATTGTTTTCAGTACGAAAGTCAGAGTCTCAAACACAGCCCTGTGTTCTCGACTGTAATGCTTCAGCTCATTTGACTTCAGTGCACGCAGCAACATTTATTTGCATGTAAATGTATTTCTTGGTTTTGAGGTAGAACTCACATTTACATTGCAACAGTAGTTTACGAACATGCTGCAGATTGTACGGGGAAGATGTTTGTGGTTTGATGCTGTGTTTGCATTTCTGACTCAGTGAATTTACACCTTTAATCAATTGATTTGCCGCAACACAGCATTTATGGATGTACGATATCAGTGTGACCCAAGTTACTGATGGGACACGCGTGTGTACAACCTCCACATCGACAGCAAGATGAGAAGTCATATTAATTAATCAAAAGACCATTGTTACCACCTCTTAAAGATACATTAAATATAAGCGTGGGAACATTGGGGCAAAAAATTAGATACAGTTGGTTATGTTTCCAAAGTTATCTGCTCCTATTTAGTTTTAGTAATATTTATTTTGCCAGTATCTCACTTTAACAGGCTACAGAAAATACTGACGTATTATTAAAGCATTATATTATTAAGGTGTGCAATTCTAAAAGTTAGTGTCAGACCGAACAATAGGGTCAAACATTGCCTTAGAAATGAGCTGTAAATTATAGAATGTAAATGTAATAAATCACTGAGATTGTCTTTTTGAAACCTTTCCTGAATCCCTTCTTTAAACAAGTCATGATGAGCGTCATCAAGTTTCTTCATTAAAACCTCCACCTATACAAGATCTCCTCACGACTGCCTCTCTGTCCTTTAACACACACACACACACACACACACACACACACACACACACACACACACACACACACACACACACCTCTTTATGTTTATTCATATTCCCTGCTGACTCTACATCCTCTGCCTCCCTTCCCATCTGCCACTCTGTATTGAGAGCAGAGTCTCTCCTCTTCCCTATTGTGCTTGTATCTCTCCTCACGAGCAGAACAGGTGACTCATGTTGTAATTCGGATATTGATGTTTCGATTGTTAATATAAGAAGTTTGGATAAGGCCGGCTATTGTGTAAACACAGTGTGGGTTGCAGACGGTACATTCACTTGTGTTTATTTTGTGACAATGTCTGCCACTCTCCCCCGGCACCATAACTGGTTTAGCACAATCCTCTTCACTAAAGCCAAACCCTTGGGCTTGTTCTGGAGCAACTTCGAAAAGAGACACACTTAGCTTTTCTTCTTTCTTGCCTATTTCATGCTGAGCCTAAATCCTCCGTCTCGTCCTCCATCTGCCTGTTTTCTTTTATATCTGAAAATGCCCAGTTTTCTCTCTGCCTTTTATTCCTAAAGTGTGACCACACTGTATACATCCTCCTCTCTCGTCTTCATATCTTACCCCGTTGTTGTTCCTCTCACCACTAAAGGAAATCTGTATAATCTCCCTTGTATTGTAGGCACATTATATCTGCAATATAATAACCTTCTCTTTGTATACATCTACTGGTTATATTGATTCGTGTGCAGTGTTAACGTCCTCATATTTTGCGGCAAAGAGCAACAGGAATAATCCCTGAACATACGATATCTGTTCTTCCTTCAGTGTCATGAAGCAGTTTCTTCCTCCCACACACACACCTTTGAAAGCTCACACGTCCTTATAGATGTACACGTTCACACGATGCTGAACAACGACGCTGTGGTTACAATAGAGCACAAGCTGAAAGGTGTTTCTGCACATTTAATCAGATTCTTTCCCTGCACATACGTCCCCCTCGTGAAATATGCACGTGTTGCTTTGGATAATGTATTGTTGTAGCACTTCCCTTTTGGCAGAGCTGTGCATTATGTTAAGAGCGCCGCCCTGAGAAAAAATGTGCTTTTACATTTGATTCATGTGCAAGGAGAGCAAAGGCTACATTTATTTTGTCAGTTTTATGTTTATTAAGTGAGTTCAGCAGAATTAAACGGAAGGAGCCGCTGGGACCAGAACAGTGGGTCGTCCTGCCCGCACATGCACACAGGAAGAAAGTAAACATGGCTGAAAACAATAACCTGCCACTATGGATCGGGAGGAGAACATGTTCTGTCTGAACAGACATCTGTCTGTCATTATCAGACATCGACTGAGAAGTCTTTGAGTCTAAAGTCGCAGCTACATTTACCGGAGACGTCATTGACCCCAAGCTTCTGTCTTTCTTGCCAATTCTCAAATGCTTTGGTTGCCTTCTCCTCACATTCATTCTGTCTCTATGGAAAGTACTCCAATCCAAGAGCCTGAGGATTCCATCGTAATAATATTAATTAATAATAATCATTATTATTATGATAATAATAATAATTATTAATAATATTAGTAATAATAATAATAATTATTAATAATATTAGTAATAATAATAATTATTAGTAATATTAGTAATAATAATAATTATTATTATTATAAAAATACTTATTATTATCATGATACTTATTATTATCCTAATACTACTAATAATAATGCTAACAATAATAATCATAATAATAATACTAACAATAATAATAACAATAACTATCTGCATCTACTTGGTCTATATATATATATAAATATGCATATACCAAAAGAGTAAAGTATATTTCTGTGTGTGTGCTTATGTACCATCTTGCATGACTTTTTCTCGGCTGTGTGCTCATTGTGTGTGTGTGTGTGTGTGCTCATTGTGTGTGTGTGTGCTAGTGTGAGTGTGTGTGTGTGTGTGTGTGTGTGTGTGTGTGTGTGTTCCTGGCCTCCTGCTGTTCTCCAGTAATGGAGAATATGTGGTAATAACAGTGATCCATCACAACGATTGCTTGGCACTGCAAACCCCAGTGAGAGCAGAAGCTGCAGCAGCATGGGACAGCAGAGATGACAGTGTTGATAACAATAGAAAACTAGGAGCTGAGTCAAACAAGGGGGACGCTCTTCCTCTTCCTCTTCCTCTCCTCCAGAGGGTAAAAACATTACGCTTAAATACTCTGTCAGATAAATGCATCTCCTTGAATCAGAGTCTGGGAAATTGAGTCTCATGAGTTTGATGTAATAATGTTTCACTTTCTCAACAAGGTAGACGTTTTAATCTGAGAGTCACACGCACACACACACACACGCACGCACGCACGCACACGCACACACACACACACACACACACACACACACACACACAGAGTTGACAACAGATTGAAAGTTGGTTATCATCAATCAGGAATATGCATCTGAGTATCTCATGAAGAAAAACTACGGGACAAACTTCCAGTTTAAAAGCAATTCCTAAAATTAGAAGTAAATCCAGACCGTGTGTTTACCCTGAAGCTGTCGTGTTTGTGTTGACCATGCCAAGATATTATTAAAATAGCATGCCTGGAATCAGACCACATGATTTAAATGGATCTATTCCAAAGACAAATCTACAGTTACAGCCAAGTGCCATCCAGAGCAGCATGAATGAGCAAAACACAAAAAGATGTTCCTTTTTATTGTGAAATCTTATCATGCGATCTCGTGTATTTGGCTCCAGAACACCCATTCACTGAAACTGATAAAAAACACACATTGCTTATTATTACAGTATTACACCATGGCTTTTCCTTGCATTGTCGATTCACAGATAAAAGCAAAACACGAGGTCAAACAATGTTGTGTTTAGTTTCTGGACGCATAATTAACAAAGCAAGAAGCAGCACAACACATCACAAAACAATACCGCTGCAAGAGAACGACAGTGCCTCGTGTTTAAAGCGAATAACCCGTTCCATCAGAGACAAACACATTATGTTCCGTGACCTGACCTCTGCTTTGGAAAATGAACAGAACCAGAGAGAGTAAAAAAAAATAGAGATCAATTCAATCTCACCGGGTGAGAATGAAAGTATCTATGCAGAGCTTTTCACCTTTACCTGGAAGCATACAGGTAGTCTAAGTCAAGGCGGTCCAATAAAGTAACACTTGTACTTTCTTCCATCGAACAGCATCTCTGACAAAGAGAAGTTGCTTTTATCCGTCGTGTCCCTGAGGTCTTCATGCAGGCGAAGAAAACCAACAGACACAACCGCTCTCCATCTCTCACACTAGCTCACCGGTGTTTCATTTGTTATCCTCTCCTCGTCCGTCTGAGCTCCCTTCATATTCTCTCACATGCTCCATCTCTCATTTCCCACCTTTTCTCTGCGTGTCTATCACCTTTCTCCATACTCCCGTTTCTCTCTCACATCCCCGCAACCTCCTCCGTTGCCTGTCATCACTCTGGCTCTTACAGCTCAAGTCTCACATGTTCAAACACTCATTTTGTGACATCTCTGATCCTTCATGTTGTTTCCTCTCCACCTACTTGTCATCCCCGTCTCTCCAGCCGCTCACAAACACAGTTTTAATGTACCCTCTTCTACTGCAGATCACCGGAAAATCTCTCTAAAATAGAATGAGATGTGAGGTTGTTGCTTTCATTATGAATGTGTTAATCAGAAATCATACCATCAAATACCTTCAGAGGTTACTGCACTCTCTCCGACAGCAGACACAATTACTGTTTAAGTGCTGCAGGTTTATTCATAATTATAATCATTCACAATGCGTGCTGTCATCTGTCTAGCAGGTGAGTCACATTTTCTGTTTTCAATATCCTGAACTACAACGTCCCATTGTGTTTTTAAAAACAACCAGTGAAACCGTCGGTGGATTTGTGATACCGCTGCATTTCCAACGAGGCTGTGATGTGTACGGCACAGCTAACATCCCATCCCGGTGCGCTCCTCATTTGTTTCCAGCCAGGGGATGTTGTGTTTGATTATTTTCCCTAGATTCAGTCTCAGGCAGGCATTTCTTCACAGAGGGAGGGATGGCAAAGTGAGCACTTAAAGCGCAGGATGGCTGCAGCACTGATTGTGCCTTTGCTGTGTTATTCACTTTCAAAAACATATGTTGAGGCTCAGGTGTCCGACCAATTAAAGTAAACTCTGGAGCGGGACAACTTCATCAGGACACGGACATTATTACTTTCTTGGCTGATGACGAAGGTGGAGACAATATGTTTCGTCTTCCCGTTTTAAAATAAGCTTTACACTTAGTATATGTTGTAGAACACACGTGGAGCTTCAGAGCTACATGACATGAGGTCAACCCTGATGCTGCAAAGTGAAACATGGTTTGATAATTGCACATGTTTAGAAGGAGTCTGGGTTTTCTATGGACCTTTTTGTTCAGCATGTGTCAGTGAAGGAAGAGCACAGGTGTCGTTAATTAGATTAACGATGGATGCGTCCTGGTGCCCGGGTTCTGCTATTGTGCGTGCAAGGCGCAGCGCTGTGGCTTAGTGGCACACTCGTGTCAAATTGAGCCAGCGTTAATGTTATTAGTTACACCTGTGCTTTCCCTGCTGAGACAAGTCAGAATACCTGCCGGGAAAAGGATCTATTTCCTTGGCCTCATTGAACTCTGTAGTAAAAACCGCAGCGTCTGCCAAACTGTGCAATGGCATTAAGTGCAATGCTGTACGAGGCCGTGTTAATAGAAAGTGTTCCAAAGATGCACAAGATCTTACTAATAAATGGGAAGAGAATATATTGTGACAGTTTCAGGGTATCAAGTGTGTGCACACCTGCTTACAGTCGACGTGTTAATGTTCAGCTTCTAAGTAAATACAAGGCATGATAAAGAAGACACTATAACATAACATCATCACACAGGACCTGTGTTGATGCCATGAAGAGGTGGATGCATACGTGTTAATGCACACACACATTTAAGACGCACGTCTTTAGACTGAAGGTGTGAAACTCATGATTCACAGCTTCATTCAACAATTCAACAATGAACATTGAACATTGAACATTGAACCGCGTCAACTTGGACCAATGGGAGAAGACTCCGCCCTTCTGAGGAGAACTTAGCAAAATGTTTATGCTATTCCAACTGACAGTTAACTGGGTTTTTTATTAATTCGATCTGTCTTGAACATTCAGAAGTTTGCTGGATTGATTTGAAAGGCAGTCATAGTGTCCTCAGGAACTTTTAAAACCCCACAGCCTCCATTAGTTCCTGTGTAACGCCTCGGGAGTAGAGACATGACCACAGATTGACTGAGCAAACAAAGCTGATCTAATTTACCACACAACAACAACTAAGTTAGGATACGATGATACATAATAAAAACTACTCGGTGTCGAGATAACATGGAGCATTGGTCACATTCTGTAGTGAGGATGCTGACAGGTTTTGTTCAATGCATCGGCAGGTTATCGCTCTCGTCTCCCCAAAGAAGGAAGTGACCTTCCCCCTCCAGTCGTAAATGCAGAGTCACTCCCCACTTCACCACAGAGGCTGCAATCTCATCTTTTTCAAGAATAACCTTGCAGACTCTGCCCATTTAATCGTATTCCCTCTAATCACTGCGACTGCACACCATATATAATATATATATATATATATATATATATATATATATATATATATATATATATATATATATATATATATATATATATGATCCTAATCCTTCAAAAACATTTGACCAAAGTCTAATCTCACCAACCGGCGCTAAGCTTCTCCCTGCGGACATCGCTCACAACTTCCTGCTTTTAGTGTACGTTAACTTCAGAGTTGAATAAAAAAAACTACTTTGTGACATTAACAAAGTCAAAGAATCTATTTGCACATTCTGTGACGGTTACCCCACAGATGGATTGATGTGATTTAGCTTGTTACATTTAAGACAGCAACACAATCCTTTAGCTTTACTGACATCAGCTGTCCTTGTTAACGCAGTCCTAAGTGATAATGGAGAGAGGCAGGACGACACCTCAGGTATCGTGTGTCTTCTTATTTACTGCGAGAAGACATTTACAAGTCAGAGGTGATTGAAGCACAACTGTGCCGACAGTGCTGTTCTCACGGCTCCTGAAAGTCGCCACGGAGACACATTAGCTTGTGTGAATGTGTTGCGACAGACTCTGCAATATAGTTTTCATTGAAAAGGGAGAAAATAGCCTTGCTTGTGATGTACTACATTTTAGAAATAATATTTTCACAGCACTGCCTTAGTTTGCCGACAGTTCATTCATTTCGGCTCCAAAGTGTGAGTGGCATTGGGGAGCAGAGGAGCAGATTCCTTTTAAGAGATCCTGTTTGTATCATTGACTTTCCTGCATTTAGTCACAATGCCAGAGCTGGTTATGAGCCGTGCACTGGTGCTTTTGGTGCAGAATAATGCATCGGATATGCTCGTATAATACAACATATCCTGCTAATACGTGACGCCGGGGTCAACCTTTCAACGTCAGTATTCTACCTCAGGACACAAAGCTCTGTCTTCTTCAATTATTTGCCCTCTTCCTCTTCTCATGTTCTTTAATGGAGGTAAGAAACAGGGCAAGGGCATGAACACACTCTCTCATTGTCCATTCCTCTCTGCTTAGCAACCGTCTTTCTATCCCAGCCTGATTGTATCGCTCACTTTCTCTTTGTCCCTTCTTTTGGTTCCTCGTACTCTTTAAACTCTCTGTTAATTGCTAATAATAGCAACAGCCTTGAGCAGACTTCCCAATGACAGAACTAATGAGAGGAGTGCTGCACCGATCGTACGTCTCAGTGTTGCTGCGGTTGTATTTGCATTATGCATCATGTGCTCATGTTTGCGCTCCAGCGCTCTTTTGCATCACTTGTGCGAGTTCTCACCTGGAGAATGTTTAGCCTTTCTCCACCTTTTCCCAACTCACTGTCTCTCACTTCTTCTGTCCTTCACACTCCAGCAAGGTGATGCATCTAATGAAGGACGACTGTGGCCCGAGGAACATGGTGACCATCACCAGCTGTACCCCTCATCTCTCTCACTGTCTCGCACCTACTGTACTATTCTCTTCCCCCTCCTTCATTCTTTCAGTCCGTCATTCCCTCTCTTCGCCTCCTCATCCCCAATTCCACCTTCCAGCAGCTGTTGGTGTCTCCTAATAGCTGTCATGTTGATGTGGACGGACTAGGTACCTTTCGTCTCACACCTTGCAAATGTGGCTCATTAAAGTGGAGGGTGGGATAGGGGTGGGGAGGTTGACAGGATCCCGCTTCAAGCTGCTCCATTTGCCTGCGTTTTCACTAATGAGTTGCTGACAAGCCGATGCCTGAAACGTCCCTACAAGGTGGTCATAAATGTATAATGGCATTAAGGAGTGCTTGATCGCGACAAGCTCAAGGTGTTTCACGGTACATGGTGGACATAAGTTGAGACAAAGCGATGAATGTGTTTAATAACTTGAGGACGTTGAGCGAAAGCCAATGGTTTCATGTGGGCACGAATGAAACGGACACACGCTCGCAAACTGTGGACACGTTTACAGGCAGAGGAATGTGTGCGAAACGATGCAATGGACAGATGTGACGAGCACATACTAAAGCGTGAACACTCTCACGCATCTGCCGTTACAAAAGCATTATTTAAGGCCATCTGCTTTCCTCTTTCTGCCAACTTCCAAAGGGACTTCACGTTGAAACACTTGAGACGTATAATAGATATATATATAATAGCAATGTGTGCCTTTATGTGGATGTAGAGCTTATAATTAGTAAGACTATAAAATAACCACATCAGACACGGGATCAAGAAAGGTTGCACCTACACAGCCTTAGCAACAGTGTAACAAACGAAGCAGAATGATGGATGGACGGTCAGAGTAGAGAGGGATTGGGAGGAGAAACTCTCACATCCCCACACAGGAAAGGAAAAACACTCCACAGCACAGGCAGAACAATAAGCTGCCACAAAGCCTTCCAATATAAGAGTAAGTTACTTCATCTCCTCTCTTCTGAAGCCATTTCAACGCAGCAGCAGAATAAATGTGCGTGGAGACTCGATGCTATTGGCAGGGTGCCACTAAGCAGATACAGAAACCATAGCTTAAAGCGAAATCAAAAGATAATCAAGTTAAAGCCATCAAAACCCTGTTCAGTGTGGATTTAACAAAGCTTGTCACAAGCAATCATGCTGATGTCATCTGTTTATTTAGCCCGTAAAGGACAAAATCATACCAATACAATGTTCCATCAAGCAACTGTTGCAAAAACATTGACAAGACAGGTAGGAACACACACACACACACACACACACACACACACACACACACACACACACACACACACACACACACACACACACACACTTACCTGTAGATGTCAGTGGAGGTTTTGCCATCAGGGAGCGTGCAGAAGAAAAGAGATTTATTTTAGGACACAATGTTACACAAACCGTGACATTAATCTGAACTAATTACACATCAGGACGTATAAATCATTATTCTGTCACTTAATTATGTAATTCCATATGTCTCGTGTATTCATGTGCACATTTATCTTCCCAACATCTGAGTGCTTTGACATGAATCGCAGTAAAGAGTTTATCATCACATTAGTTTCTCCCCAAAGTCCTCGAGTTTGTACTTCACTTGATTTATTGTACGAAGGTTGTACAATTATTTAAAGATGTTGAGTTTTAACCTCCCACCTTCACTTTCAGTGTGTCAGCTGTTTCCTGGACAAAAACAGACAAATTCATTTTCAATGTCAAGGTATTTTATTAAAAGTGTCTGAAGGGTTACAAAAGATTCAGACGCCGGAGTCATTTTATATTCTGTGGTTCAAACTCCGACCCCACTGACCCTGTAAGGATCTATTAAAAGTTCACAGGGAAACGTTCCTCAGACACTGAGCACTTATTGAAAGGATCCGTCAGCTCTGTACTGTTCGCTCCACACACAGTGTTGCAAAGTGTTGGAAAGGACGAAAGTCAAAATGTTTCTTTGTCCCGTTGGTGAAAAAATTGTCTTAACTTGTGAAAGTATGTCTGTTTGGGATTTCACTGACCACTTCTTCACAGTGAGTTTTAAGTAGGCTGCATTAGCATAACACCAGAGGCAGCTTTAATGATATATCTGACAGTACTTTCTTACACATGTAAACAAACTGTACAGCCTGCTATTACAACTAAATAATTAATAATGCAAAGTGGAGTAAATATAATCACATTATGGTAATCGCAGCGTGTTGCTGTATGAATGTACAAGTGATTTTTTTTTACATTAACAGAGAACGCATCTTTTCATCTTTGCATCTCGGCTCGTTTTGCGTCATCTTTGGAAATGTGTGTGATCTCAACTCATTCGACATATCCTTCACAATAACACAAAACTCTTCACAATAACACAAGACTAGCACAAAATGACTTCCAACAGTTGGGGCTGGGGATGTGCTTTTGTCAAGACTTTCTGCACCGGCCATGTAAGTAGTGTGTTGCCATGGCGATGTGCTCATTAACAGCTGCTTAGCTTCATTACTTCCTGGTCATCAGCCAGTGACACTCGTCCCACGCAGGGACAGTGTAACAGTATGCAGCCGCACACTCTCACTCACACACACAGATCTGTGATGACAAATTAAAACGGACACATGGTAACTTGTCTTCTTCAGCGTCACGTTGTCAAAGAGTGTGTGTGTGTGTGTGTGTGTGTGTGTGTGTGTGTGTGTGTGTGTGTGTCAGTGGCATTCAGGGTATAATGGACTCATTAGCAGCTCTTTTAAGGTGAAGTATATGATGGGAGGAAAGCACACACACTATCTGCTTTAAACCTCACCACGCTCAGGAAATGCTTTTGACTCTTCGTCTCCCACGCTCACCTTCGTCCTCATCGCTCTGCTCTCAGAAAAGACAGCTGAGCAGCAGTCAAAGAGCTAATCATTGTGAGGTGCTCATGTGAAACATTAGAGACCTGAACGGGCCGCTCTAATTAAACTGACTGCTTTAACGTCTTTACGCGGGCAGAGCTGGTCGCTGAGCTCATCTTTATGATACTTGATGCTTTTAATGGTGTTGCATCATGTGCACCACTCAGATGTTATGCTGATCACTTCCTTTCACTGGGTTAGATCTCAACACTATGTATCTCTCGTGCTTTTTGTTCATTTTAAGGTAACTAAGATGAAATAAAATATGTAAGCAGCTTTATAATATGTGCACAAAATTCAAAGGTTAAAAATATTATTTACACAAAATATGACTTTACTGCCTCAACAATAGAAAGAGAATCAGGGCTCGTCCACCGTGGTTTCAAATGGTGTTTTCCCTCAGGATGTGTCCTATTATTTTTGCTGATGACACATACGCCCTCAGGCTCTGCGGAGTCTGACAAAGATTGTGTCATCTGGGAAAAATGGCTGCGAGTAAGAAGGGCAGCAAAGTCAGCTTCTCCCTGAGCTGGTGGACCAGTCAGAACAAAAGCTGCAGGATCTCCTTATGCATCAGCAGCTCTGTTGTGAAGCAGAGTATCAAAGAGCAAGATGTGCAACGCTGCCACAGCCGCTGACCTGCCACACGGAAACTCACAACCAGCGGGTCGACCAATCAATCTGAAAGGCATCTTTCCTACCTGAGGGACCAATAAAGGAGAAAACACCTTCTCACCTGTCATTTCTGATACATTCTTCCTGTCAGGCAAATTCCATCAAACTGCAAAATGCTCAGGAATACAACACAATTACTCCGGATCATACTGGGACAGCTAACTTTTGTAAAAGTTTCTCCGATAATTCCATTTGGAGTAAAAGTAAATAAATGAGTTCCTCCCTAGAATAAAAGGTACAAGATGCTACATTAGCTGTGGCAAATGATATTAATGCAGGGCTGAATAATGAAGCAAAATAAAATCATTATTCTCAGATGTACAATCAGAGTCTTTGATGAAGAACTAAATGTGGAGAAATCCCAAGAAGTGTATTAAGAAGTTAGACGTGATCTGAATCCTTTCAGCGCGCAGCGATCCATCACCAGTCTGTGTTCATCTAATATGATCTTATCACATTAAAGAAATATTAACGTAGCCGTCATCTCGTCAGTCACTGCTTCACACTATCTCAACAGATATATTGCATATAATGAAGCTCTGAAGTTTGTAATAAATTACCGATAACTGTGTCCAAAGGTTTCATTTTTCATTTCAAAATCACCAGAGAAGCAGTTTGAAGTTATCTCCAATTTAGAAAAGCTATCCTGGCTCCACATCGACTCACTGAGTATCACGCTGAGAGCTTTGGCTCGCATGATTTTGACGACAGCTTTGAGACTGTGTGTGTGTGTGTGTGTGTGTGTCTGAAAGAGAGAGAATGTGCATGTGAGGAGGCAGAGAGGTAAAGCATGTAAATGTAAGAGTCACAGATTAGGGCTGTAAAAGTTTGAGAACTGCCCAGTAATGCCCCATCTGTCCTTTTCCATGCCATCCTTCGCTCTCTGCCCTTGGCCAGACAAACTATTGACAGGGGGTGGATGGATAGTGTAGAACGACGGCTGAAAGAGGGGAAGAGAGAGGGATGGAAGGATAAGCAGAGGGCTGACCTCTTATTCCCAATGCTGCGTCAGCTCTGCCATCAACTCATCAAAACCGCTGACACACTGCTGACATGCCTCTTCTCTGTCTGTCCCTACGTACTGTCCATCCATCCATGTCATCCGACTCTCTAGCTGCATTTATCCGATTAGGAAAGTATATCCATCTGTCCATCGATTCAAATATCGTAACAGAAAAAAATGCATTTGCAGAGCGGCATTTAGTCATTTAGTGCGTAGCTGGGAGATTCAATGGAAAGCACACACACACACACACACACACACACACACACACACACACACAATGGATCTGTCCCTCTCCCCCAGAGATGGATTATTATACCACTTTATTCTGAGAAACAGAGACCGGTAGGCCTGCAGGTAGACAGGGAGGGGGGCAGACAGAGTAGCAGGTAGACAGATGGCTGTATATACATGAACCTAGAGACTGAGGGGAGTCTGAGCCTTAAACTGCAAATGAGACCCATACAGAACATTAAGTGCAAATGGGGAAAAGCACACTCCAAATGACAACTTTAAGTGCTGTATAAAGTGCTTCAGAAAACAAGAGCATTGTGAGATGAGTCACTCCAGACAGTAGCTCTCTGCAAGGCATTCGAGTTACTTCCAAGGTAAAACATGCAGTGTTTGGAGAAAGACAAAAAGAACTGCACTCTGTTTTAAGCGTAAACTATATGACTTAAGCAAAAGTCTCTTTTTTTTGTCATCTATAACATCTGTCTGTCACTAGCAGGCTAACGTCATGGCTTTTTTAGCAATTTATACACGCTTTAAAACCATCTATTAGCGAAACAATGTCACGCAAGTCCAGGTGCGAAGAAACAAAAACGACTGCAGTCGAAATGTAAAGCTCGACAATACTGCTGATGCTTACAGACACCTGTTGGCAACCTGTGTATGCAACAGACTGTAACAGTGTTCCTTTAGGTAACACCAGAAATATACCCATAAAGTAATCACTCCACAGAACAGGCTGTGAACAGGTTTCAGAGGAACTGCATCCTCTTCAGAAAGTAGTTCCAATGACAGTGATGACAGTGGATTATCCAGTGTAAGCTCCACCATATTACAATGTTTTTGTAGTGTAATGCTAAACTTCCTCCTCCTGCAGTCTGACTTGTTTGCAATGTTTGCCAGGGATCCTATGATCCATGACAAAGACTTGGCTGACATCCTGCTGGCAGGCTCCCTCTGGATTTAAACCAGCAACCTTCAGGTCAATGCACATCGACTTGTCTTACGCTCCCGATGCAGCTTTGTGTCTGGCAGGCAACTTTTTTTTTTAGAAGCAGACTCATCAGACTGTAAGCTGCTCAGGGCTTCACCTCAGGCACCGAGTAGCATTCAGGTATAAGGACACCAGCAGCATAAACATGGCAACACATAGCGTACTCTACGCCTCACACACACACACACACACACAAAGAAAAAGACACACACCCCTGCCGATGCAGAAATGCACATGCATGCGTGTCAGTAAACCAACACACACACACACACACACACACACACACACACACACACACACACACGGCCTGTTTAGCAGTCAGTCCAAACTGTGCTGGGAGTCTCTTACTTTCCATATGACCTTTTGTCACTTTGCCAGTGACATTTTAAATACGCTCTCGCTCACCTTTGTCAGCAGACTTGTCTGCTGGGTGCCAAACAAAGCAGAGCTGCTTAGTAAAATACAAAGAGAGACAGTGTGAGAAGACACAGGATGGAGAAATTGAAAAGAGATAAATAAAATAGACCCAAATGAGAGGCAGTGGTTACGGTTGAGAGCAAGCACAGATAAAGAAAGGTGGAAAGGTTTAGCAGAGGAGAAAGAGTGAGAGGCTGTATGAGGAGGCTCTCTTCAGGAGGAGAGAGACAACGGGAAAGACAGATAGCTATTAAGTGAGACGTAAATTTAAGAAAAGACGGGCTGTAAAAAAAAGAGATGAATCGCAAGAAAAGAGCAAAATGGCAAGAGGTGGGGAAAAGATGAAAAGACAGACGGCCGGAGGCAGCAGGGACTGATAACATGGAGTAGCCGAGAGCGGAAATTCACAAAAGGGCAAGGGCGGGAAGCGAGAGGAGCGAGTGCGGGGGAAAAAAGAGTAAGTGGGTAAGAAGAAAAGGGATGGAGTGTCTGTCGCTCTGGAAATTGCAGACGTCTGTGGTGGAAATGTCACAGGTATGTGAGGGCCCATTTCAGGGCTGCGATAATATGTAAGCACCATTCATCTCCAGCCAAAAGGTCTAGCAGGATCAATAGAGTCTCAGTATTAATAGGATCCCTCTCCTGCATTAATAAGACACACTCACGCCAGCACATTTCCACTCTTTTCTATTCTCACACACCTGAACGATCACCATGTTGACAGCAGAGTCACGGTCCTTTAACCTCGAGGCCTAAGATCAAGTTTCTGTTCTGTAGTTGATCCTGGATCCCCTGTGGAGGTGCGACATGTAAAGAAGATCAAAAAGGACTCACACAAATGTCACTAACATAGTGAATGCGCACTCGCTTAGAGTTCATATCGACCACACTAACATCCGTTTAAAGGTCAAGCCGGCGTACTGATGCAGTTTACCAGTGGTTTCCAGTCTTCAAGGGCACGTCTGTCCTTTCTCGGCCAGCTCATTAGACGCACGTGGAAGGAGGTTTTGAGAGGAAGAATGGGAATTATAAAGGTCGGGGGAGAGTTCATTCCTCTGTCAGCATCTGTTTTGTCACTCTCTCGCTCCCCACAGGCGAGTTGGCATTTTAATAAAATGTTCAAAAGGGCAATTTACAGATCAGGGGCGAGACATGCTAAGCTGTTCTCACTTTCTTCATCATCAGCATTAAAGTGCGATTCTTCACAAGTGCGCACATGTTTCTGTGCTCTGGTCAGCTGTCGTTCTATTCTTTTGTGAGAATTGACATTTAAGCCGAGTCCCACTACTGTCCAGGGTGTTTCTGCAGATAACAGAACTCATGTAAAGGTTTGATATATCAAAGCTTTAGATAACAAAAGGATTCAGAGACTTTGATCAGGTTGCTCTAAAACTTTGGTCGTATCAGTTTCAAAATTCTTACTGTTCTGCAAATCAAAGTGGCAGTTTAAATCTCCTGTCTCCATCTTTAAAGCTACAATCCATGAGATTAAAGAGCAAACTGAAATACAAAAGAAAGGACACATCTATACACGTAGCCGCATTATGCACAGTCATGATCCACAGAAACTCCCTCGGGCACACGATCAGTGATATTCATGCAGTAAAAAGGCTTCATCATCATCATCATCAGTAACTAACCTAGTCAAGATAAGTGTCATGAGGCAACGCAGCGGAAGATGTTCTCCGGACACAACATGAAGCACAAAGTCACACACTCATGTGTAGCTGACTCAGACATTGTGGATAACTTACATATATGCACACAATTAACATACACACGCACTACTATAGAGTAGAAAAAGGTCAGTCCAGAGGGGAAGCCGATAATGAGAGCGAGAGAGAGAGAGAGAGAGCGGGGGGACAGAAGTTTGAAATGTGTGAAGCGAGGAAAGTTGGTTCTTACTTCTGAGGCTGCAAAGCCCACATGGGGATAGAGACCATGTCACGAACAGTGAAGCTCTGAAGGAAATGTCAAATCACTGGTGTTTGAAGCCGGGGACGTATGCATAGCTATGAGCACAAACGAGCGTGTGTGCATGCGAACGTGTCTGATAGAGAGATGGTTAAACATAAAAAAAAATCCTTGTATCGCATGCAAACTACGTGTGTGTGTGTGTGTGTGAGTGTGTGTGTGTGCGTGATTTGGGCCAACGGCGCACACTTGAGAGCGTAAGTGGGGGATCTGAGGGCATGATTTGATCAAAGGGCCTTTGATCGTGTGGAGACTTGGTCCAGTACCAAATACTGTATACGAGGGTTTCTTCATGGACATACATGCACATGCACACGCTCACGTATACATACATGCGTGCACACTAAAGCAATGGGAATAATGGGAGAGCAATAACACCGGGGGCCCGATGTAATGGCAAGCTAAATTTAATCCCATGACAGCTTCCAATTTGAGTGGAGAGAATCAATCAATGCAAATGGAGGCTGAAAGTGCCACAGTCAAATGTTAAATGACAGAGTGATTCGGCCCTCTGCACAAGGCCGGCGTCTGTCTCGTCTGCTTTGTTGCCTCTCAGAGTCCAGAAGGTAGCATGTCAAGTATTCAATTTCAAAAATATTGCATCCATCCAGCCAAATGATTATATTTACCCTGAAATATTAAGTCTGTAAAAGGAGTGGCATTGACTTCACAAGTTTGTATCATTTTTAAAAGCTGACATTATGTTGACTTTTCCTTCCCTCGCAGTGTTAGTATATGTTCATCCTCTACCTGCTGCATCCACGAAGGTTCACCTTGGCACCTCTTTCCTTAACAATATCTTTTTTTCCATTTCTGTTTGTCTCCCGCTACATTTGTGTTTCCACCACACGCATCTCAGGCTGCATCTCTCTCCCTCCTATCTCTTACTGCCTTGTTGAAACACAAAGTGAACTCTCTTCTTGATCATTTCCTGCTCTCAGCAGCACTTTTACACAAATAGTGCCTTTTTCTTTCCGTGTCTTTTACCGGTGAAGGGTGTGACGTGTTACAGTCACCTAGTGTATTCCAGTAGTGATCACAAAGATAAAAAGGAGCTGTGATGTGTCAGCTGCTGGAGAAAATCACAATAATCAGACACTTCACGGTGCTGGCAAGTTGTAGAACTAAAGCCCCTTTCAGACAGGATTAATATTCCACGGGGAGTTGGGTTATGAAATATTTGCTATGCTCCTAAAATAAATCATTATTCTGCTGTTTTAGAGACTCAAAAATGACAATAAATTGATGTTCTGTGGGAAAACATCATGAAATTGTTGTTTTCAAATCGATTAACCATCAATTATTTGGAAAAGGCTTTGCAAAGTCTCTTTCAGAACACATGTTGAAATGTGTTGACAGTAGTTGGAGGACTGGAAAACATTTTAAAACGCGGCTCTGGTGGAAGAAATGGTAATTGTAAAAGTCTGCCCAAAACACAGAACTTTGGAAGTGCATTTTATTTTTACATCAAATTGCTATGTCTCCTTCCTCCTCTGCCTACTTTTCCCTCAAACTCTGATGTCTACAGTCGGTGTGCAGCGTCAGTAGCTCAGACCTTCCATTTGCTTACAGATTCAGCTGACAGCCGAGTGCAGCGGAAGCAAAGAGAGAGTGAGAAGAAAGTGTGAATGTGTGGCACTGGCGCTTTCATGGTGTGTGTGTGTGTGTGTGTGTGTGTGTGTGAGTCAGCAGAGGACAAGCACGGCGGCTTTCATCTGGAAAAGTGAGTGCAGCAGTGCAAAACATGGCCGGCACGAGATCCATGCAGAAACATGCCCACATTGTTCTGTATTCACAAACATGGACTCATACAACAGATGCTAAACGCATGCACATTCACTCACACTCTAAAGGAATATATTATACATACACCCACGCGTTTGTTCATTCAGCCATAAGGAATATTCTATGAGGAGATAAAGGGGGGGGGGGGGGGGGGGGGGTTACAACTCCATGATGTAATCCCCGACACCACATTGGCCCGATGAACACCACATACTGACACAAGCAGTACCAGCAGGCCTGAGCGTACAGGATCTGTGAATGTACTTGGCATCCTCCTCGCTTTCACTCACATCTGCATGTAAGCCTTCCGATTAAGTGCATCCTGGAGTGCAAAAACAAAGGCATTTTCATTGCCTGCTGTATATTTGCCTCTATCTGCAAAATCAACTTATCCTCTGAGTGCGCATTGGAAAAAGGCACTCAAAGCAATTTCAATGGTTTGTGTAAAGGAACTTGGTACAAGGCTGGCAGGCCATTTGAGAATTTGTTGAGGCTTGGGGATTTTGCACATACGAGTAGCATTAAGAGTTTTAACAGCCGGCATCAAAGCACCTTCACTTATAATCCTATAACCCTGTATTTATATATATGTGTGTGTGTGTGTGTGTGTGTGTGTGTGTGTGTGTGTGTGTGTGTGTGTGTGCACGCTACGGTGTATACTCTATGTATGTGGCAAATGAGTCAGACAGATAGATTTAAACTTAGAGCTTGAACTTGAAGACAAATCATTTACATGCACATAATGTATAAAAGTAAAGTGGAGGGAGTCTTACATACATGTAGCAAACATCTTGAAGCTATTTATTTTTACGATCACAATATACAAACATGTTCAGCGTGCACATGACATGTATTCTCTATTCTTGTTCTGAGGGTAAGTTATGTCTGCTGGCTCCCTCGCTCCTCATTCATAAACAACCTGTTCTGAAGCTGCAGCGAGGCTTTACTTTCTGTCTGAGCCACTCCACAAACACCCTCCCCCGACAAATTCAATCTGCCTGTTACTCCAACAGAAAAACTCTCATCTCCCACAAGACGCACACACGCACGCACGCACGCACGCACGCACACACACACACAGCCTTTTTTACTTTGCATGATCTTCAAAGTAATTAATTTAGAAGTGACGAAATATGTTTATGAAGGGGCTACTAATTAAGGTAGCTCCATAACCGGCCTCCTCTGCAGCTACAGTACAAACACACGTCTGCTTGTGTCACAGAGAGAGAGAGAGAGAGGTTATGTCCCGTGTACGACCTGTGCATGACCTGTGGACGTCAGACAGAGAGAGGGAGAGACTGTTGCAAAGAGAGAAAGACACAAACAAGGTCATTAATTTGTGATGTGTTAACAAAGTCTTAGTGTAAAAACTAATGGGAAGTGTCAGCACACACGTTATAGAAGAAAGATACAGCACAATAAAACAACGAGGAGCACCAGGGGAGAATTACACGCATCAGGGTATGTGGCTATTTCCTCTCTCATTGATCCTTCATTGTCTGCTTAACAGAGGTATTGATTACAAATTGAGACTTGTTCTGCCTGAGCTGTGCATATCTGCCTCATATCAATACAGGTCAAGAGGCCGTCCATCATTCATAATATGTTTCAGTCCATGAATCAAGGGCCACTTCCTTTCATTTACTCACCTCCTTCATCTTAAGATGGTGCACACACAGCAGGACTGTGTACCTCACTGTTTGCACACCTTCATGCTGAAACTGAGCTTCCACGAGAGGTTTCTCATCAATGCACTAAAGAGAAAGTAGTCGTGACGATCCCTTCTCGCGACAACAAACACATTTTCCAAGCTGGTACAGCACAAAACAAAACGAATCAGAAAACGTTCCTGCCTGGTATCAGTGTCTGTTTAAACGCTCCTGCTGCACATGCAATATTAATCTCTCTGTTAATAAGAGGCCAATGTTGCATAAAGTTTCTGCGTGTTGGACTTTGCAAAAGATCAGGATTACTCAAAGCAATCGGCTGACATTTTGGGAAATACACTTAGCGGGGAAGATCAATAGCACTCTCTGTGTGCAGCTCCAGAAAGCTGCAGCACTTAGCTTAGCTTAGCATCACCGAGACATGTGGAAACGGCTAACCTGCCTCCGTCCCACCAGCACGTCTCCTCATTTCTCAAACTTTGTGTGTTCAACCAAAACAAGAAAAAACTAACATAAAAGTGTAAAAAAAAGTTAGGGTTTTTATGTGCCAGACTATTTCCTGGCCAGGAGCAGTAAGTCACCGCTCGCTGCCTGGAAACCTCACGGCGACAATAAAGCTCCACGACATTAATGAAGACATAACGTGTTAATTTGTGATCTTAAACCTTAATCCTACCAGCTGGGGTCCCTGCAGACCACCGGACGTATACCTTTTATTGAGGGGGGGGTGTCACTGTACTAAGTCAAGGTAACAGTAACAGCTTAGAGAGTAGAAATCTTCTCACATAACTCTCAGCAAGGAAGCGAATAAGCACATTTACAAAAATGTTGAACCATTCCTTTAATCTTGCTACCTGGCAGGCGGGTGGTAAAGTGTCGGAGAGTGCAAATATACTTTAGCTAACACAATAAATCTGCGACATCCCAAAAGATTTAAACACTGCACCACTATAAACCCTGCACGTTTGCGGTGCTCAGCGTACACGGAGCATTTGCATGGCTCCCTGCCCACATGACGTGGATGAATGGCTCCACTGTCCTGCTGTAAGACTCTCCCCTCCCTCAGCAATCCAAGTAGGTAATTGAGTGCTAATCGAGTGTAACCTCAGAGCAGAAAAGACAACATAAGCAAATGAAAACACAAAACATCGGGCGCCTGTTCAACATTCAACAGACTGAACATTTGTCAGCCAACAACCGTCAGTGTCCATCGTGAGGTTGTGTATTCTCTCTGGCCAAAGCAGATATGACGAGCTTAGTGTATTCTGTAATCCCGCTCTCTTCCTCTCTATTTGTTAGACTCCTCTGCCCTCATCCTCTCTGGCACATCATTCTATCATAACTCTATTATCCTATTTGTATTTGTTTACCTCAAATCTTCCTGTTTCAATTCCTCTGCCTCAAATGTGCCTCTTTCTTTCTTTCTCCCCCTCCTCTCCTCTCTGCATGCAGGTCACCACGGCTGTGGGTGAAGCAGCACAACAGTACAGGAGAAAGGCAAAAAAAAATCAAATTAAATGAAAGGGACACAATGAATAGTAATTTATCAGCGGAGGAAGGAATAGCTTATTTCCATCTCTCTCTCTCTCTCCTCGTATCACTCATTGCCCAGCAGGATTACACATAATATATGCACACCCACAGAGTTGCTCTGAGACAAAAGGCCAGAGAGATAGACGGAGAAAGAGACAGATGGATAGAGAGATACAGAAAGGGTGAGAGAAAAAGTCAGACAAGAAGAGACAGACCAGTCAGGGTTCAGTTTACTCAGAGTTCCTGCAAAGTTAGTTCATCTGAGAGGGAAATTATCTCTCCTGCTGCATTACTTATTTCCTTCTTTGTATTTTATTTTTCTCCGCTTCATCCATCCCACTTAAAGAAACTAACTCCTCTTATCAACATTAAAGCGCAATAACAATAGCAGTGGGAATAAACCAGAGGGATTTCACTCGCCCTTTTAGAGTTGTACCCCTAGATTGACCTGCCATGCAGAAATTATAGTCTGCTCGTATGAGAGGCGGCACAACGAGGAAAATGAGATCCTGACCACAACAGTTTGACTAAGATAACACAGTAATAAAACCACGAGGGACCACCACTGCAGTATGATATAATTGTTCTCCCCAGTGCATACTGATTCAGTTCCTATGACATATCTTAGTGGTTCCGACAGTTAAATGAACACACTGTCGAATACACTCTTTGATCTGCTTCAGACAAAACGAAGAAAATAGATCTGCAGTCGTCGCCCCAGAGCTGAAAGTGCTATCAATCTGGTGATCAAAGACTTTAATCGTGTTTCTTTCAGAAACAATCTAGGGAGCGGAGAGAGACAGAAATGTAAACTCTCATCTCCTTTCTCTCTTCTATATATCTATAGATATCTATATATATATATATATATATATATATATATATATATATCTATAGATATATATATATATATATATATATATATATATATATATCTATAGATATATATATATATATATATATATATATATATATATATATCTATATATCTATATATATCTATATATCTATAGATATATATATATCTATAGATCTAGATATATCTATAGATATATATATCTATAGATATATATATATATATATATATATATATATCTATAGATCTAGATATATCTATAGATATATATATCTATAGATATCTATAGATATATCTATATATATATATATATATATATATAGATATATCTATAGATATATATATCTATAGATATATCTATAGATATATCTATATATATATATATATATATATATATATATATATATATATATCTATAGATATATATATATATATATATCTATAGATATATATATCTATAGATATATCTAGATCTATAGATATATATATCTATAGATATATCTAGATCTATAGATATATATATATCTATAGATATATAGATATATATATAGATATATATATAGATATATATATATATATATATATATATATATATATATATATATATACAAAGCATATATATATATACAAAGCATTTAACATTTTTAATGTCTGCTCCACACATAGAATACACTAAAATATCTACAGCTTCAGATATATATATATCTATAGATATATATATATCTATAGATATATATATATAGATATATATATATATATATATATATATATATATATATATATATATATATATATATATATATATATATATATATATATATATATATCTATATATCTATAGATATATATATATCTATAGATCTATAGATATATATATATCTATAGATCTATAGATATATATATCTATAGATATATATATATATCTATAGATCTATAGATATCTATATATCTATAGATATATATATCTATATATCTATAGATATATATATATATATATCTATAGATATATATATATCTATAGATATATATATATCTATAGATATATAGATATATATATCTATAGATCTATATATATCTATATATCTATAGATATATAGATATATATATATCTATAGATATATAGATATATATATATCTATAGATCTATATATATCTATATATCTATAGATATATATATATATATATCTATAGATATATATATATCTATAGATATATATATATATCTATAGATATATATATATCTATAGATCTATAGATATATATATATCTATAGATCTATAGATATATATATCTATATATCTATAGATATATATCTGAAGCTGTAGATATTTTAGTGTATTCTATGTGTGGAGCAGACATTAAAAATGTTAAATGCTTTGCTTAGCGTGTGCGGCCATAAAAGAAATAAAGCAGCGTTACAACTATGTGTGGTATTCTGTTTCTAATTCCACATTGGCCTGGAGGTATGAAACGTGTGGTCCATGAAAACAAAACCTTCACACACAGACACACACACACACACACACACATACACACACACAATCTTTGAATCTTCCAGCTCACAGTGAAACAGTTTCGACATAATCAGAATGGAAAGCCAGGTTGAGAGCCCTCTATCCAACCGTCTGGTAGAAATGATAATAACACGATAGTATTTGGGTCGCGAGGAAGACTCAGACAGACTCAGGGTGAAGAGGGCATACCTACTTTATGAAGACTATTCTTCAAAGTTTGACAGCTGCAGAAACTTCAGACTGGGAGTATATGAGTTTAAATGTCTCCTGTGCTTTTGGACCCATCCATCCTCCCTTTATACTTCCTGGTTCATAATCACATGGATTACATACAAATGGATTGTGTGGGATTTACACGTGTTACACTGCATTACTGTTCGTATGTAACGCTACAACCACAGGATGAGTCACTGTGCATCGCATTTAAGCACGTGTGAGGCAACATCCTCTGACGAGTCGTTACGTCAGTGTGCGTGAACACGCATAAGTGTGTATGCAAGTGTGGGTGTGTCTTTGTACCGCCCTCCACCCCAGGTTTACAGTCAATCCCTCTTTGGCAGAATAATGGCCCAGGCCTCGATTGAAGTTGCCCTTCATTAGTAGGCGAACACGTTGAAGCAAGGATAGTTTGGATAAAAGTATTGCGTTGTAATTTAGAGGGGCTGAGTTCTCCATCAAGTCCTCTATGAGAGGGAAAAGGCCTAATGGATCAAATTGCTGGAAAATTACAGCCGTGATTCACACTTCAAAAGACTCTGATTTCCCCCTGGCCTTTCTGCTTAGATGTTCTGTCTTTAGATCGAGTCTGTACGTCCCAGATACACTTTACAATGCTAACTTCAGCCCTTTGCCAACCTCAGACCCCTCCCTCATCTTGACCTCTGTGCTCTCGGGAGAATCTAAAACGCACAGAAAGAATTCAACAACAGGACGTGGAAGTTATTTTAACATCGTGTAAAGGGCACCAAAGGTTTGTTTTTGGTTTCATGACTGTATGAATGACATCTTTTATCAAATAATGTCCGTTTGAACCCGTCCGTGTACGCGGCTTCATCGTGCACAGTCCCCAGTTTACTTTGAAGGGAAAGTCAAAATGTGCAAGTGCAGCCATTTTTTGGCAGCAAGGTGACACATTACTCAGGCAGATTCTCAAGTAGAGGGCAACAAAAACATTCTACTGAGGTGTATGTGGATGATCCTGTGCTCTGGGTGGAGGAGGAGAAAGAAAACGTTTGAACAGAACCAGTAAAGTATCCAATTACTGCAGTGTGTTGTAGTTGTACTGAGGTTTATGAAACTACAAAGCAGAGCAATTAGCAGTAGGAGAGTTGTCTGTGAGGGAACAGAGACAGAAGAGTAAGAATCTTAACCTGTGATCTCTTCTTTTGGATTTCTCTCCCCGCAGGACATATAACCTTGCAAAATTACAACCACCCAAAGTAGTCGACTAACACTGAATATCTAAGCAAATGCTATTTTCAGATTATTCAACCAACAAGGTTTCAAAGTCTTAACGGTGCCAATTAGACATGGCCTTCCTTCCCGTGCAGAAGCACCTTTAAGGCCAGTAGGTGCTCATCAAGGCTTTCCCCTGCTGTGAATGAGGATCTACAAAGACCTTGGGTTACATGAAGCAAGGCATGATGCAAGCCCCCTGCAAATGGATACTAAGAATCCCGAGTGGCTTCTGGGGAAGAAGGGGCAATGCTGTTAGGAGCGGTGTTTGTGTGCAAGTGTGTTGCAGAGGGGATCAGTGGGGAAGGCAATGCAAGATTGGGGGAAGCATGGGAAAGAAAATCACAAGGCAATACCAAGAAAGAGCTGGAAACAGACAAACAAGTGCATAAAGTAAGCAGGGAAACTGGAGGGTTAACAAAAGGTAGACAGTCCTGCTTTCAACGTGACTCCCTTAAACAGCCTGTCTAGATTTACCCTCAAAGGACTTTCCTCTAAACTCATAACCCTCCTTCCACCTTTCTCTTCATCATCTCTCAATCTCTAGGCCTTTCTCTCAGTCTCTTATTCAATCTCTCCATCTGTCCATCTCTATCTCTTTACCTCTCTCTACGTCTACGTCTTAACGTCTCTCTCTTTCATCTTTTGGTGAATCTTTCCCCATCTCCGTGTGTCAATCCACATCTGTTCTCTTCCCTAAACCAAATTAAATGTTGTCTGCAATTACCCACTTCACTTAGCATCTCCTGGTTTTAAAGAGCTGTGCGTGTGCGTGTGTGTGTGTGTGTGTGTGTGGTACCACTTTGGGTAAAAGGTTTTTTATTTTCTTGCAGAATTTAAATGTTTTCTTTTTGCAAGAAAGGAACACCTCCATCAATGTTCGCTGTTTTTGTTCTCCCCAGAACTCGTCTTTGAATGCAGAAGTGAAAGCAGCAGCCGCTTCACAGTGGATATAAATAATGAAAACTGCTGTAACAATGCTTCAAATAATGGTCCTATAGAGAGGTGCGGAGAGGGTATATTAACCTTCTGTGTGGTGTGTTGCAGGTGTTTAAATCATTCAAATCAGTTCAGCTATGTTGGCGTTCTCCTGCGTCACACATCGTCTCCAGAAACTGCGCAGCAAACCCAAAATGTTGGGTGATGTTGATTGTTTCCATACAACCAGGCTGCTCCGCTCTGCATTTTGATTAGACGCCACTGTAACTATATAAGTGCGTGTCGACGTTGCGCTGCTTTGGAATGCTGCACCACCTCTCTGAGGCCCTTTGGGAAGAAAGGGAGAAACGTGGAAAATGGAGGCAAGAGAGGAAATAAAATGAATGAAGAAGGAGAAGATGTGTGAGAATGTAATTATGAAAGAAAAGTGTGACGGAGGCGGGTTAGGAGAGAGGCTGAATGAGCCTTTAGTGAACAACTAAAGAGCCCTCCACGGTGCTGAACCTACAAATGACTCATGCAGCAGGACCGGAACTGTCCATGGTACATATAGCTAGTACAGTCAGTAGCAGCGGTAGTAAAAGTATTGGCTGGTGTAGTTCTGTCGTATTGACAGTGTGGACAGCAGCAGGAGCAGTTTCAGTGGTTATAATAACACCAATAAGCTTTGTAGCCCTGGAACGTTCCATTGACAGAACATTTATTGGAAATGATGTTTTATTTATTCATCGTTTTGGTCATTTCTCAAGCCAAAACATTCTAATGTCAGACTGCGAGTCAGTTTTTAGTATAACCTCGGCTGCTTTATCAATATTACAGGATTTATCTTAAGACAGTTTAACATTCTCCTGTGTTTACCACCAGAGCTGATAAAGAAATGTGAGCGTCACTGCTTCGTTGCTTTGTAAGTAAGTGTATTTCCCGTGGTATTATACAATCTGTACATCTGACGTAAAGATTAGAGCTCCAGACAGTCGTGGTGATGTTCTTGCTCGGTGATTATGAAAGAAATGTGGAGAGAGACGCACGGAGAATGAAGGCAGTTTAAAGCGGATAAGTTGACACAAAACTGTCGACTGTATGTGGCACAGCTCCTTCCTCTCAACCCTCCTCATTTCTTTGGTTTTCATTAGGTTTCATCCACTGTCTGTTTACTGACCTCTTTCTTTTCTCTCCTCATACTTTCTGTCCTGATCGTTTCTTCTATGTGTCCTTGTCAAGCAGAGCACATCCACTGAAAGGTGATAAAGAGTCTAGACGGTAGTAATGAGATCTCTGACTCATTTCATCTAAATATGGTACCGTGTGAGATTCCTCTGCCTCTGAGTGTATACAAACATATCTGGACGCTGGTGTTTTTATCTGCATAAATCTGCGCATGCATCCGTACAATATGTCAGTGTGAAGCACAATTGCACAGTGTGTGGATATACTGTAAGTGTGTGCATGTGTGCTCCTGGGAGTGTGTTGGTTTAACAGGGGAGGAGGTAAGCAGAGTCCCTGGGAGAGCAGAGGAGGGTATCCATGCAGCAAATTAAAACTGGCCTATTTCACTTGCAACTGTCCGTCATGAGGGATGGATTTAGAAAAACCTAAACTATTTAAAGAATGGGAGCGAAACAGACACACCCACATGCATGATGCCACATGCTTTAGAAATGACAAACCTGCTGCCCAAACACACAAACACACACATAATCACAATTTCTCACACATCATTAGACGCAGAGAATTATCAATACCCAATCTCAGCCCCATGTCATTAGTCCTTATAGATTCTTCATTGAACATAATCATGTGGCAATAACTCAAAAACTGACATCAGCAATAAAGTCATTTCTGATGATCAAACGTGATGTGAACCTCTGTAGACAGTGAGATGTGAGCACGATACAGCTTCTGGCACATCTCCTGAACAAATCCAAAAGGTATGTTGAATTAGTAACGGGGACATCTGCAAGGGTAAGTTTCTAGACGTACTTCTGCTGCTGTCTTTTGTCTCGGTGTTGAACGTCTGCCAGAATATATCTCAGCGAAACGACAGACTTGGAAAGTTATTATTGTTCCACAAGATTCATGCTGGATGAGTTCATTGTAGATACATCTAACAGAACCCACCGGCACTGTACAGTATGGCACTTTATATCTTCAGATACTCGGAGACCAGAGGACCGAAATGTAATGAAGAAACAGAAGAAATACATAAACTGAGCTGTATGTTTATTTCAGCCAGCTGAGTCAGAATAGGGAGATTTAAAGTGTTGATAGAGTTCGCTGCATTACAGTGACCTGATTAAGCTATTAAACACAAATACACATCAATTAAAACATAGCAACATTACTGCATGCCGTTTAAAGCTGGACTGTCCCTTTAAGAGCGGACCTGCAGTTTAGGTTTTCATTACAGTGGCTCTTTAATATTGTTATCCCCGTCTGTATTTCAGTACCAGAAAAGATATTAGGTATTTCTTCTTTACACTTTGCAGCCTCTTGCATGTATCATTATTCTGTGACAATAAAGCTCGTTATAGATATGAGCAGCTGACAGCACAGTCTCTCCCGTGAATACTGAGTCGTCTCGACCAATCAGCACGCCTTAGCTTCAGGCGTTAGAAATTAATCTTGCCGTGTTCATCATCTTAATAGTGGAAATAAATTACCCTCCTACCAAAAATAAATAATGCTTTAGTCTAAGAGAGTGTGATGACCTAAACATTGTTTGTAACTATGCAGTGATATAGAATGGTCCATGTATGTATTGATGAGTAATAGTAAAGTCTTAATTACTGCAATAGGACAATATTAAATCATGCATACCCTGGTGTGTTGCTAAAGTGGAAGTTTCCAGTTGCTTTGTATTCAGTGTATTACCTCTTTTATAATGAGGCACACAGTTGGAAGCGAGCGCTTGACAGAGGGGGCATTACGCTTCACTCCTAAGTCTACTGGCGCTCTGAAAGAGTAAATCCCCTTCACATCTCCAAACCTTTTTTATTTTTATTTTTTTTAGAATTAATGATCATCTTATTATTGGTCAGTGACAACAGTTTTGTCTCTGGGATCAAAATGTGCACTTTCAGCAACAATATGCCATTAAATAGCAGCCTCCTATATGCTTTAGTGCAATGATGGGCTACCACTCGACCCTCGCTCTCCCGCTTTCCTCCTCTCTCATCATTCTACCGGTAGTGGCTCAATTATGTAGTGACCACAATAGACCATGAATACCAATTTGAGGGTTGATAGGGGATGGAGGGAGGCGGGGGGTGAGAATTCCTGCTGGCCAGCAAAATGGAAAGCGACAGAAGCTTGGCCTGGTTCCTCTCCGCCGCCGCTGTAATTCACCTTGCGTCACCTCCATCTCATCCTACACTACGTTGCACTTCAATCTGCCACTACGCCTCTCTCATCTCCCGCTTTCTCTCTCCATCTCTCTCACCCTCCTCTTCTACCCCCAAAACAAATCTCATATTAGTGATTCATATTTAAATGATGCTTAAAATAATGATCCGTGGTTGTGTGTTTATACGAGTATGTGTGTGTGTGTGTGTGTGTGTGTGTGTATCCTCCCCCCCAACCTCTCTCTCCCTCAGACACACATTCAGTTGGTTGCTCCACTTTCTATCCTTCCTCCCCCATCAGCCTCTCTAACTCTCTATCCTCTATCTGTGGGAGGGATGAGGTGACCATCTGTTGTTCAGAGAGAGCTTGAAAGGGATTGAGGGAGAGAGAGAGAGTCAGGCAGAGGGGGGAGAGCGAGCAGTGCTGTGATATTGTAATTGCAGTCCAAGTAGAATAGGAATGAGGGGAAGAAAGGGTAGAGATGTGCACCGATAGTGTCACTACAGTCAAAGGTAGAGAGGGATTAACATGGATTGAAAGAATGATTGGCAAATAAAAACAGAGAGCGAGAGGTGGTATGATATTGTCATTGCAGTAAGGCAGGCAGTGGCAGACCCTTAGTCTTTGATTTATGTCTCCTTCGCAGTGTGTTTGTGTGTGTGTGTGTGTGTGTGTGTGTGTGTGTGTGATTTATCGTTTGTTAACGCTGAGGAATTAAACCTTGTATCCCACTGAGCTGCGCACATCAATTACCAACCCAACAAACGGCCAGTCCTCGGCTCAGTTCACCTATAATGAGGAGAGGCAATTGACACACACACACACACACACTCTCTCTCTCTCTCTATAATCTTGGCTACATGTATAATGTGAGCCCACTGAACTTTAATTGAACTTTACTTCAGGCTATGCATGTTGCCTGTGTTTGTGAAAGCTGTGTGTGCTTCTTGACTTCCAGGTAAACTCCGTGCAGCGTCTCCCACTCAAGATAAACAAGAATAAATGAGCAAATATCGAATATCATCCAATAACACTTTGATTTCAAACAGCACAGGTTAGCGGGTTTATCTGAGAGCCAATTAAACAAATACAACAAGGTAATCTAATGAACAGTTATTAGCATAATGCTATTATCTCATTGCATCAACAATGCTCCACAGGTTTCACTTTCACTTGAGATTGAAGGCTGCTCTCCAACATGGGAGATGAAATGTTTGCTGTTCTAGTGAAAGAAAATATTTCTCACAGATGTGTTTACCCTGAGCCGGGTACTTACAGCGGCTGCCGCTGTGAAAGAAAAGTCATATTTACTCAGCATGCAGACAACATATAAGTACTGCTCTGTGGGGGGTTAAGTGAAAGTACTCATTCGAGACGACATAAGGACCAGAAAAGTAATATGTTCCCTTGATTTCTTAAATAAAAAGTCACAACAATTGAAAACACATTTGCTTTGACATTCTTGAGATATGCAAAGCAGGTTTCTTTTAAGGAATACTTTACATTTATTTATTTATTTTCAATTAGAATCCGTGAGGACAAAAAGAGTGCTTTGCATACATTTCAGATTAAACAGCTCTAACGTTGTTGGGCATTATTATTATTATTATTATTATTAATGTTTTATTTTTTATTTGATGTAGTCACTGTTTGTCTCAGCGTTCCACATTTAAAGTGCAATGACCAGAGACTTCCATGCTTGCATGAAATGATGTGACATGTCATGACTGTTTGATACAGGATCAATCCCCCTTCTCTTTAAACCCTCTCCAGCTCTACACTCACAGCTGTGTGCTCATAAAGAAAAACACATGGTATCTAAATGGTCCGGGCATTAGGACAGTAGGGATATAGGTCACTAAGCCAGGACGCTTAACAGACATCCTGCGAAGGAAAGGAAAAAGAGGAGAGTAGACCAGAGGTCTAGCGCCTTGAGATTGCTTTTAGCTTGGAAAAACGCGCTTTACAAATACAATTTATTATTATTATTATTATTATTATTATTATTATTATTATTATTATTATTATTAGGTGCGTGATGAGAAATATAATAAGGGAAAGAGAAGTGTCTTGTAAAGAAAGAGGGAAAGGAAAAGAAGAATGGAGGTGAAGCCGAGAGTGACAGAAGAGGGGGGGGGGGGGGGGGGGGGGGGGGGGGGGGGGGAATCTGATCGATACAGGAGAAGGTAGTGAAGAGATTCTGCTGGTGAGAAACTACAACCCTCCTCTCGGCCCTCTCAAAGGCAGCCGATTACATGCATCACTCTTCAGACGGAGTTGTTGTAAAACAGTGAGCGAGTGTTAAGAGCTCACTGTTTTCCCTCACAAATATGCATGTCAGACACGTGCACGCCTACTCAATCTGAAACACAAGAGTTTCACAGTTCAATATATGAATGGACATAAGTGTTTCAAACTGGCTGTAATGTAATCGTATTATAGTGTCCGTCCACTAAAAGTGCTCAGATTGCTATTATTTTTATATATATGTATTGTTATTTTATTAAGTGTCTGACAACATTATGGTAAGGACCCTACAGACACAAAGGGGAAATAGAGCTTTTTCTTTATTCATGTAAAGTTGACAGATTACTTCAGCATGTTTCTCCATAGTACTCTTAATGTTGATAACTGAATGGTAGCTGAAAGGCATATTGACATTATATACTCGAGTGCTACAGTGGACATTGTTTCTCTTCTCCCGTCTCCCCCATGATTGTGGTGGATCAGCTTTCAAACCCCCGACCCTCCACCGTCACCTCCACTGTCCATCCATGAGAGCAGCTTCGGCCGAGCTATTACCCCGCGCTGACACGGCACTTCAATTAGACGAGTGTGGAGAGCAGCTCGTGTGATACGAAGTTACCCTGGAGTTAGTCGAGTCTCATGAAACTGACCGCGGTCTACACTTATTTGTACTCTCCACAAGCGTAAAGATCTGTGGATTTGAATATATAAACACGGCCATGCTTTTTTCAACATGCCGCAAGTTCTTATGTACAATTTGATTAACTCAGGTGCACATTATACTCCACGTAGTCGCGCTCTGGAAGCTCCAAGATGAACACGTCTCAGTTTAACTTGTTGCACGTCTCACCTCACCATCGTCATGATTTCAGTGAGAAGACCCATTCGATTGCTTCAACTGCAAACTGCACTTGCTAAATTGCTTTTGTGTATTTCTATATTTATTGTCCACTTTGTGCTACACTGTTATGCACCTCACGTTGCACCCTTTAAACTCCTCTTCATCATTATTAGATAAGCTTAAAACGGTGCTTTGTGTTCGAGCAATAGACACTATGTTCTATCGGATCCTGTCCGAATGCTTTACAGTTGCATATATATTTGCAAGTGTGCCTAAGGCATTCTGAAACATGGCCTACAGACCTCCACTCCCCAGTTGTTGCTTGAATATGAAACTAGTAATAAGTCATACACTTTGCCTCGCCTGGCTTTCAAAGCTCTGTACCGTACTCTGTGTAATAAAGCAAAGAGCACAAAATGAAACGCGTCGAGAGCCATTAATGATAAGCTCATCCTGCTAAGGTGCAGAAGTGGCTCTGATCTTGGCAAGACAAGGTGCCTGCGTGAAGCTGAGCAGACTAATGGAGCGGGCAGGACAAAGCCTCAGGCTAACGCTGTCATATGTGCTGTGGTCTCTAGGTGACAGACGCACCACAGGCAGGCAGGACACAGGAACACACAAACACAATTACACAGAGCCAGATAATGCATTATCTCATCAATGGCCAACTCTGGTTTGTTCCATTGCGTCTTCCAGTAATCAAGAAGGAATAACTGTGCACAGTATGCTGTACTTGACCTACAGGTCCAATAAATGGACCGTCAACAACAGTGCCTTGACAAAGACTTTGACATCAAATACTATTGAAATTCCAGACAGAGGTTGGAGTTTGAAACCCAACACTGTGCGCAAATAAATCTTCAGTGAGGCAGATGGGACGAATACACGCGCACACACACACACGCACACACACACTTGGCTAAGATACAGCTACATGGCACACACTGCACAGCCGCTTATATGCACTGGCACACACAAACACAGACACACGCCAACCAAAATCATAATCATACATCATCTTGATGAGGTAAAGATTTGTGAATATTCTCTCGGCTACGTTTCTACTGCTACCCGTGGTTCGGGGAGTGTTTGCCCACATGCATCTTTGAAAAGGTTTAAGCAGCAGAAGTGGATATTTTCTTCATTATATATGTTTGCATGTGTCTTTTTTTCCACAGTCTGCGTGTTGCAGTGTGCTTTGCCTGAGGCAGTTGGCCAAGATAGGACTGGTTGGTTCCTGTGGGGCCTCCCACTCTCCAGGACACATGTACATGGCAGAGGGCGCTTCACTTTGACATTCATACAACAAGGTTACACTCGTCTGTCAGTCAAGTTGATGCACATTGCACGTGGACACGACATCCAAAGAGGCATACAGCAAGACAAGCTCATGAATACTGTAATATTACTGGTCTTTAGCTGCCAAGAGTCAGTGAGGAGGTTGTAGTGGATACAGGACATTTCAGCACTAGGGAGACGCTGGTAACGTTATGCAAGAGCTGCACAAGAGCATACATCTAGAATCAATCCCCTGACATTATGTACAGATCTACAGGACCGTGGCTGCAATGTAAACACACATATGTGTGTGTACATAGCACATAAAGATACTTCTCTAAACAAATGTCAATAAGGGGATGACATTTGCATTGCTGCCACTCACTACGCGATGGACACAGTTTACATTACGTTAGTGATGAATTGAAACTCTTTTCGTTCTTGTCAAACCTGAATAGAGATGCGTTCATTTTTCACCGCTCCACAATTTAGATGTCAATATTGGAAATAGCTTTGGTGCTTAAAGGCCATTTCAAATCCATTTAAAGTGTTCACTGAAATTTTGAACGTCAACATTTGTCCCATCTTATGTCGAAACTGAATATAATTTGTGACATTTAAAGGAAAGGTCTTCCATTATTACCCATTGATCTCGATCATATTTTGTATGCCGAAGCGCGTTTGTATTACATTACACTACATTTCATTTAGCTGACTCTTTTATCCAAAGTGCCTTAGAATAAGTCAATCATGAGATGCTGTGTGAGAGTGAATGAGCGAGAGGAAGCGAGGATGCAGACGTATCCTGATGTTGAGGAGACATCATCAGACGCCCTCTGACCTCTGCACCACACGTCTTCTTCACAAGACCACAGCAGTGGATCAAATGAGGCCATACTTATAAATGCTATTTCACTTGAAGTCTGAAACAAGTCGGCAGGATTATTATTGTAAACTAAAACAAGCAGTGAAAATAGTCTAAATTAAAAAATAAACAAAAACGTCATTAAGGAAAACATACCTGAAACATATTGCACCTATTGGCCCGAATACAAACTAAAACAAAACATATAAAAACTTTCTGAAAAAATGAAATTAAACTTAAAATAGCAAACACATTCTAGAAACTAATTAAAACTCAAATAACATTTAAATAACATTAAATAAATTTAAAAAGTAAAAAATTAAACAAAATTCAAAAACTATTATAACCTTGCCTCCGGGACTTGTTTTTCCAAAAGGCTAAAACTTCTGGAAGTTGAGAGTGTTGGAGGGAAAGAACATGGAGGGAAATATTAATATGTCCGACAAAAAAGTGTTGTTATTATGTTGTTTACAGAGTCTCACAGATATCCTCACATATAATCACTTTAGTTCAGGTTACAGTGCAATCTTTTAGAGCTCTGGTCACGGAGAACTCACTCTCTCACCTTGAGAATAAGTGATTGTTAGAGAACCATGTCTGTAGCAACACATCATTACAGATCACAAGATAAGGAACACCATGTAAAAGTTATAGAACTATGAATCAATCCAGCCAAGATGGGAGCCGTATTGATTGTTGTCGCCTGCCTGTTACAGGGTTAAACCATGTAGGGAGTGAATGTAAATTCTAAAAGAGGAAGTAGTAATAATTATTATTGAGTGAAGTTTTGGCACAGTGCTGGAGCACATGTAGGAGGGCGTCTGAGTGTGCACCGGTGGGGAGCCGTGAGTCATCCGGACTCCTCTCTACAGTACGGCAGGTGTAGCTCCGGCGCTGGCACGCAAGATGAGCAACAGGAAAAAGGGAAGTTTATGAATGAGAAGAGGCAGCACAGTCTTTGAGTACTCCCCTCAATATATATATATATATATATATATATATATATATATATTTAAATATATATATATATTTAAATATATAAATTAGAGGAGTACTCAAAAACATATTTGTGTAAAGGGTATAAAAATGAAATGAGGGATGGAATTTTATTCACTAGCCAGTGGCAAAGATGAAAGGTGCAGCACAAAATTGGCAAAGGATGCTTTATTTTTATGAAAGTTTCCTTTTAATTATTCCTATGAAGAAATCTCACCAAGTTGTGTGTCTTACTTTTGCATTTGATTCAGTTGACATGATATTGTATAGAATGGGGAATATGTTTTGATTGTATGATGAATATGCAATGTATGTAATTCTCTTCTCAGCTGTGAAAGGCAGATCTAAATATAGTCTTCCTCATTGACTCAAAGGGTATTCCTGTCCACTTCATGGTGCTGTTATTCCTGAACACTGCTGAACTTCACAGTACTGCAGATACATAACTGGCTGCAAAGATCTTCACGTTGGATATTGCTAGGAAACATTTGGGGTTATTGGGACAGCAGCCATGGTCTTTTGGACCTGTGGGGAGTCAACAGGGAACTATAATGAGGAAATGTTCTCTCTTGTAACCTTAATTCATTCCAACTTGGATAAGAAGGGTAATGTGTTGAAAGAGTTTATTTTTCTAAATAAAACAGCCACATTAGCAAAACCACAAACTGCTAATAGCCTTTGGCCTGCTGATAAAAGCTGCCAATCCCAGGAGGTGCATGGTGCAAGTGAAGTTAAATGATGGTGAAAAGCAAAGAGGCAAAAGGGAAATAGAGTATATAAGAGAAGGGATCCAATAAAGAAATCATAAGGCAGGGAAACCGTTTTAGAATTTAAATAATGCTATTATTAAGAAAGATGCACGATGTGTCGTAATGTAACTATGTTGTGGTAGAAGAAGACAAAGTGAGGATACTGCAGCCTCAGTAATTGCACCAGTGGAATATGGTTAACTACTGCTTGTGGTTGTTCAGCACCACCACTGTAATTACTGTGGGACTGATGACTAAAGTATAACCTGTAACTGAAACTGCTGTTTTCCTCTTATTGTAAACCTGAGATGACCCGTTTGAGCCCAGCAGGTTTCACGATGCTCTCCGCCGTGTTCAGCTTTAAATTACAGGAAGAAAAAAAGTAGCAAATGCCTGTTATGTAAAGGCCTTTCTGTGTTTTAAATTGCAGAGGAGAAAAAAACACTGCCATGTATGCACACACACACACACACACACACACACACACACACACACACACACACACACACACACACACACACACACACACACACACACACACACACACACACACACACACACACACACAGTAAATATTGGTGGTAGGGATAGGCTGGTTATCACTCGGCGTAACCCAGTCACACTGTGTGTGTTCCACGGTCTGTGTGTGCATTGTTGCTTTTGCCAAAGTCAGTGTTTTGCCAAAAAATCAATTAAGTTTGGAATTAATGAAAATTTGGAAGAAGGGTGAGGGTGAGGGAGAAGTGTAGCAGTGTGTGTGTCAGCCAAACCAAAGCCAAAACAACATCCGTCTCCCTGAGGAGTCTCTGACATCTTCATGCAGCAAAGCAGGTTTTAGAAAACGAGTTTTCATTCCTGCGTATTACAGCTGCAACGATAAGTCGACTAATCGGTGAGTTAATGAGAAACATCGTCAACTATTCTGATAATCGATTAAGTCATTTTTCATGCAAAAATGTCAAACTGGGATGAATTCTATAGACCAAACGTTGAAAATATTATTGGCTTAATTATTGGATTAATAGAAAATGAAAATAAGTTGCAGTTCTAATGTGTATGAATGTTTAACCCTTGAATAATCATTTAAAATGAGTAATAACTTACTTTCTTTTAAAATGTTTTCGGGCCAATATGTTTAACCATTGCATCATTATTACTGAACACATTACTGGACTTTGTCCATATTGTACAGTCTATGGTCAGTAATCATGCACTGCACTCTCATTTCAGATCAATAGGCTCTCCTGTGTGTGTTTATATTGTATAAAACATAAATGGAAAATAAATAAACCTTGGCGGGTGTTGTATTAATAATTAAAATGGTCACAAATATAGAGAAGAGAAAGTTGTCAGAGTGTAACAAGAGTTAAAAAAAGTATATTTTGACTTCTAACAAACATTGTTTACATTATTTTGGCTTTCAGGAGACAAAGAAAGAGTAAATCTGGCAGCAATGAAAAGACTCTAGAAGTAACCCCCCCCACCACCATCAATCTCACACACACACACACACACACACACACACACACACACACACACACACACACACACACACACAATGGTGAAGGACCAAAGGAAAAAGCGCTGTCTGAATTCAAAGAGCAGACTTCAATGGCCCCTCTGCGCTGAGCATCATTACCTCTCTCTCTTTAAAGTAGCTCTCCATTGTCCTCTCGTAAGTACAGGTCTCACCTGCTTTTCACTCTGTCAACCATTCAACACCGTCCACTCCTGCAAGGCCTTTCATTACAGCCTTCCTCTCTCCAACTCAGTCTCTCTCGTTCCTTCTCCGTTTCTCCTCGCCTCTCGTTCGCTCACTTTAAACTGATCTTCTATTGTGCCCTCTAAACAAAGAGTCACCCCTCTCTGGTGTATTCCTCACCCTCTCTCTCCCACCAGGCTCACACTGTGCTGATCTTCCCCTGCTGACTTCACTGTCAGAGCTTAAATTGGACTGCTGATGATAGCTATTCACCAAATGTCACTGAACTTCTGAGTGTTCATGCCGGGGCCGTCCTTTAACACATTTCACTCCTTTTAAGTTATTAACACTTTCTTGTTGCTCTAATCACAAATGAGTCATTATACAGAGCTGTATATAACTCCTGCTGCTACTGCAAGCAACGGTTTATAAGAAACGTTAATGTTCTATTGCGTTTAAGTGTATATTGCTTGCATCTCAAACAGAAGTTAAATACATGTATTTTCTTTGATCTTAAAAGCGACAGATCATCTCCTCCTTTTGCTAGGTTAGAAAAGTCATGTAAAATAAATCTCACAGACACACACACACACACACACACACACACACACACACATTTAAGAACTTTTTAATTGTTCCACAATGTGGAACGGCCATATACAGATAAGCAGCTGACACTGCAACACATCTTGCTGTAAGTTCAATGAAGCAAATGAGGCTGTATTACTAAAACTGCATTGTAAGCTGTTATGTCTTTATTTTTGCTGGATGTTCAGTCTCCTTAATGCTTAATATTTCTTTGTGTAAATGTTTGACGTCATTAGTTTCTGTCGATTCCAGGCCGTCAACACATTTACCTGCCGACACGTTCTCTCAGTTTCTCTCCTCTATCAAAGTCAAATGCTAAACCTACAAGTGTTACTGTAACTGCTGCTGCATCAAACTCGTCTGGGCTATTAAGTTCAAATAAAGCAGCGTTTAGTTGTATGGGGGCGTAAGTGTGTAGGTGTCGGGGTTAACCAGGTCGTGTTTCACTGCTCTGACTGCATTACAGGACTGGCAGCAGCAGCCAACAGCAAAACATTCTCTGTCATTTGAGTGAAGTGTTCCCCCCAACATATTCCCCTCGTTCTTCATTGCACTGCACAAAAACTCGTCACACGATCAGTGTCAGGGTTCTAAGCAGCGCAGTGTTTGGAGCTACTGGAGGCAAAAATCATGATCATCCAATGAAAGCAATGTGACGAGTTCTCCAACCTTTACACTGAGAAACACCGAGCGGAGAAAGAGACACTTCTGACGCTCCTAAACAGCTGGTGATTCTATCATAGTTAAGGCACACACACACACGGCAGATGGAAGGGAGGAGGAGGTGATGAAATGGGCAGACCCTGGGAAATATGAGACTTAAACTGTAAACATGTTGAAATATCACAAAAGAATAAACCCTTCTAGAGGTTAGAGAAGAACAGTACAACAAGAGGCAAATCCAGCTGCTTTTTTCAGCTGCGTTTTGTGTCGGAAAAAGCTAATTATTTTTTGGACACGTTGATGCGTCAGTGTTTTGGTTGCCATACCAAGCAGTCGAGTGCAACACAAATATATATCTCGCTCTGACTGACAATAAGAAAAATCTTGAAGTGAAAATTGCATTGTGCTTCAATCTAGCAAAAAAGAAAGAAATCTTTCTTTTCTTCATCCAGTTCACACACACACACACACACACACACACACACACACACCACACACACACACACACACACACACACACACACACACACACACACACACACACACACACACACACACACACACACACACACACACACACACACACACACACTGAATGCATTATCTGCCAATTTCCCAATACACGGTGTGCCATGTATAAGCTGAGTCAGCAGGGCCCTCCATTTGAATGGCTTTCTGATTTCTGCTACAGTGACAATCACCCCATGAGAATCCAGTGTGTGTGTGTGTGTGAGTGTGTCTGTGTGCACGCTCACTCACGGGCTTGTGTGTATAAGTGGTTAGAGATAAAGCTATGAGTCATACTAAATAAGACCCTCAAAAATCATTGTCCTTTCTTTTCCTTGTTGCAGAGTTTGGAAGCACAAAACAACCCAGCAAAAGGATCAACCCAGAGGGGAAGAGTAACATTTGTTCAGAGTTCCTTGAATAAGAAACCATTTTGAACTAAACAGCTGTGGCTCCATGCATGCAGGACATTTTCAGCCCCATTCTCAAAGGAAGAAATAGAAGTGAAGGAAAAAGTGTCACTGTGATAAAACGTCTGACAGCTTTTTGGCAAGTGCAGGGTTTATCTCGGCTGTGGATACAATAAATCTTTAGAAATATGGGTAGTTTTCCTTTGCAACACGTGCCGTCTCTTGAATTAAACCACTTTGTGTGGTTGTGGGGGGGGTGAAGAACCTCTGCTTCAGGGAAGCTGAATGTAGAAACAGTGACGTAAAGTGGAACATTACATGAAAAACAGGCGTTTTCTTAAAGGGAAAGAAAACAGTTCAGTTGATCATGAACTAACTATTAAAACAAATCAAATTAAATATATAACTTAAGTTATTTCAGTTGCAAAGATGACAATAAGTGTTTTGGGCATGGAGGTATTACAATAAGAGAAGTGGTGCTGTGGCCTGGTGCAGAGACACACACGCACACACACGCACACGCACACACAGTACTTCTCTTTCATATCAAAGCATCCTGTAAGAGTTTGACTGCAAAAAGAGGAATGCCATGTGTATCCACACAAACATCCTTTCACACATTAAACTACATGATGCACTTCATACTGTAAATGTGAGTCTCAGAAGAAAGAACATAAACATTTTAAAATCAAACACTTGTGCAAAAGAAGAGAGTCATGCAGAGAAAGAGACAAACAAATAAGGGAATGCCTGCAAGGAGTGCATGGAGTCACATTTTCCCTGCATACAATCAACACTTTGCCATTCAGGTACAAGTACAGGAAAGAGAGAGACTACAGAACGGACAGAAGAGCAGACATGAGGGGACTGGAGGAGTTCTTGTTGACAAAGCTCCCTTCTCCTAAGCCAAGATCTAAATCATCCTCACATAAACACATCCAGGTTAGGATTTATTCAAGATTTATTTCTTTCATGTATAGTTTTCCTCCTCAATCCTTTGCTTTGTTATCTTTGCTGCCTGTTGTCTTTCTCTCCACGCCGTCTCTCTACTTTCCTCTTGTTCTATCTATCCCGGTCGTTCTTTCTGTGTCAGTGTTATTGCACGGTGCAATCATATGAGATGATCCGCCTGCCGTTGACACAGCTTCGTCCCTAAGCCCGGTTCCAAATGGAGCAGAGGCAACGAGTCGACCGATTCAGAATCAAGCTACGTGCAAACAGGCCTCCTGCAGAAACCATGTCCATGTCTAAACCTTCAGGTCAAAGGGAGTTGTAGCTTAATCCACTGGTTGATTGTTCACATCGGCCTTCTGTCCTTCACTGGTTACACCTTCCGTTCCATCTGCCTCTCATTTGCTTCCTCTGCAGATCTTCTCGGTACTTACTGTATTTTAGTCATGAAACATTATGAAGCCAACTTTTCATCGGTGGGCAGTTTCATTTCCAACCATTATCACCTGCAGTATTTTCCCATCATCCACTTGCTTCTCACAGATATTCGGCTACCCACATTGATTTTGTCATATACTGCAAATCCGGATTTGTGCTGAAGTCATTACTGCTGAAGTAAATGCCCTGTCAAATGTTGCCTGTAAATGCCTTTAGATGGCCTTCAGGCTTTTCCTATTTACCCCCTTCTGCTTACCTTCTCCTTCCCTTCCCTTCCACCATTTCTGTGTATTTTTGTTCCCATTACATTATTGATAAACCCACTAACACTTCGCACTTATGCTCCAAAGAGAACAGAGGTTAAGACGCACACTCACACACACACATACAAACATGCACGCAAGATGTTCAGTGACAGCAACAAAGTATCTTGTGCAGCAGTGAGACTAGTTCACATCTCCGTGCTGAAATGAGTTTACAGATGAAGATCGGAGTCTAATCTGGCTTCAAGGCACATCTGTGAATATTTTATATGGCCACAACATGTTTCCCTCCTTCTCTCATGCTGCTCCATGTATCCACCCACTGACACTCCCTGTCTGTCTTCATATCTCCATATAACAAAAGTCTGACTCACAGCAGCAGAATCGATTCAGCTCGGATCGAGAGGCTAAAAAAGGAGGGGCTAAAAATGAGGATGTGAGTGGGTCGTCTGCACCTGCTAGCTCTAACCTGCCGATACCATGAACCAATGTAGTCCTGTTGTTTTAGTAGCAGGTTGACATTATGATCCATGGGTAACACATCCTGTTGCTCTGTTTGTTAGAGGAACTAAGTGCTAATATGAAAAGTCATTAACGTATGATCCAATCTATTTGTGTTCCGTAAGCATTACTGTGTGCTAGTTTCAACTGGTGCTCATCCATTAAACTACAATATGTAAATTAAATGCACATGCAGAAAATGATGCGAATCCAATGTGAATTAGAAGAGACGATGCATAATGCACCACACGCTCTTAAGAATCAGACTACTATAGCTAATGAGCTGACGGTGCTACATGTGCGGACACAGGACAGTTGTGCTCCCAGTTTAACCTTGCTGCTTTGTTTATGGGTGTACAAGTACAGATGAGTTTCTAATGAATTTTCTGCGATTCATTTCCTGAAGGTGTTTTTCTGCCGCCCACAGCAGATACTTCACATTTCATTTCAAACAGAAATGAACCCTATTTTATGTAAACCCTCCTGAAGTGACTGCCAGTCATCAGTGTTGACAAAAGAAAAATAATAATAATAAAATAACTGACTCAATGCTCCCTCACAGTCTCTGGATCAGTTGTCTCCCCTTTCACGCTCGTGCACATTCACCCTTTTCTCCATCAGCTACCCTCTCTGCCTCCCCATCTAATATTTCTCTCCAAAATGTGACTCCTCTTTTACATTCAGCCCATTTCCAAACAGCACATTTGCCTTTCTGAGGTGAAAACCTTTTGGCCTTTTGCACACTAGCCTCTGAGGTTCAAAGCTGCTGGTCCAGACAGTGGAAATCTGAACTCTGACGGGTCAAACGGGTCATTTCGACACTCGCCTTGACCAATTAAACATTCCGTTGGTGCGTAGATAATAAGGCTTTGTGCACACACACACACACACACAAAATGTGCAGACACATATTGAAAATTCATAGCACATGCACACTAATGGCCAAATTGGGATTTGTACACTCTCTCCTTTCTGTACAGTGGATATTAAATTGTCTGCTCTAGATTTCGTTATAATAGTGCGTGCATATACTGTACTTGCATTGTGTGTGTGTGTGTGTGTGTGTGTGTGTGTGTGTGTGTGTGTGTGTGTGAGAAAGGGAAATGTCAGATGATACATTATCCTGGTTAAAGCGTGCACTCAGGCCCTAGACACAAAGTAGGGCTTTTTCTTTCCATCAATCTTCACTCCCCAACCTTCTGCCTGGATCACCTGTGCAGGTCTGCCCACACAAAGACCACAAAGATGGAAGTACGTAGCGAGGACATTATGCAATGAATATTTTTGCAGGCATCTCTGATAAAGAGACAGGAAGAAAGACCTGTACCACGTTCAAGTTTATGTAACCGTGTACATTTCTTCTTGTGTGTGTTTTCGTTTGGTCTCCACATGCAAGACAAAAATAACTGGTACCAACTGTTGAAGAGACTGGCTCAAAGCTATAACAGGCAGAAGAGACAGAGGAAATGTGCGTACACTCAAATTATAATAATAAGGAAATCTTCAAGGGAAAAAACCCTCAAATGCTGTCTATGAGCTGCCATATACATTATTTTTTCCATCCCTATGGACTGGAATCTCCTGGCCTCACTGTCACACTATGTTGAATAAAACATAATATACTATCTATATTTCAAAATAGATCCTCGTGGGGATACTATGGCAGCAAAGCAGCAGTTGGTAGGCATGTAAAACATTAAGCTATGTGTTATAAATAAAGCATTTAGCTAATACAAACTCCTCTAATCTCCATAAGCTTCATGGTGTCTGACTAGTTCTTGATTATGTCCAATTATTTCTTTTCTTTACTCTTATACATGTCAGCTGATTTAGTAAACTCCTCTTGATATCATTTATTGTCTTTGTATTTTGTAAAACATATTGCATTTGTTCAATTTCTATTTTCTTTTGATGCCCATCGTGTAAGTAATATCCAGGAAGGCTGAGCAGCAACTGCATTAGCATTCAGCCAATTCTATTTTAAAGTGAAATTATAATCAAGGCACTAAAAACAAAACTTTTAAATCAATCTGCTGCAGAACACAACATGTTAACATTAAATGTGTCACCGTCTAAAACGACTTGATCAGGATTCTGGCTGAAGAGAGGAACATGAGGCCACCAATTACAACACACAGTTGGACAGCTACAGTGGCACCTGTGTTCTCAACGGGGTATCCAGTAATCTGGGAATGTGTGTGTGTGTGTGTGTGTGTGTGTGTGTGTGTGTGTTTGTATGTTTATCCAAAAATGTATGTTTGTTTCCAGGAAATCTGTTTTTGTGACTAGCAGCAGGTCAGTGGAACTGGAAACTGTGGTGATAAATAAAACAAGGCAGAGTCGGGGTTAGTATGTACAACATCATCTGAAACATGATAACTCAGGACTGCTTATTGACCAGCATGATTCACTTCCTGTAACAGATCCAACAGCATGAGACAAGTGAGTTACACTCAGAGGGAGCAGAGACTGCTGACTCAAGTCATCTGGCTTCACACACAGTAAGAGAGCGATAGAGACAGAGAGTGGGAGGGCGAGGACGGGAAAAAGTAGTGCAGACATAAGTAATGTAAGAGAGAGAGAGAGAGAGAGAGAGAGAGAGAGAGAGAGAGAGGAGAGCGGAGAGGAGAGAGAAGAGAGAGAAAGAAAGAGAAAGAGAGAGATAAAGAGAGAGAGAAGCGAAAAGGTAGAGAAGAGCGAGAGAGAGAGAAAGAGTAGGATAGAGGAAGAAAGAGAGAAAGATGGATAAAATAAAATAAATTGAGATATAAATATCCCTATCTCTCTACCTTTCATCTCCCGATCTAACTCTCTATATCTTCCTCCCTATTTATCCTTCTCTCCATCTCCATCTCTCGATTCCTCCCTCTCGCCTGCTGCCTCCTCCCTCCCGCACTCCATCTCGCGAGCTCGCGAAATCGCGCTCGGGCAGCCTCTTTCTGCTCGCCCTCTCGCCGCGCTCTCCCTGACCTCGCGCTCCTCCCTCTCTTGCTCTCTCTCGAGCGCCCTCGAGCGCTCGCCCTCGCGATTGCTCCTCTCTCCCTCTTCCCTCTCTCTCTCTCCCTCTCTCTCTCCCCCTCTCGCCCTCTCCTCCGCCCTCTCCGTCTGCCTCGCCCCCCTCTCCCCTCTCTCTCCGCCTCTCTCGCCTCCTCCTCGCTCCCTCTCCTCCGTGCGCCCCACGCCTGCCCCTCCGCGCCCGCGCCCCCGCTCCCTCTCCCGCGCTCGCGGCCGCGCCCTCGCGCCGCGCGCGCGCCCGCGCGCGCCGCTTCTCCCCCTCTCCCCGCGCGAATAGAGAAGAGAGAGAGAGAGAGAGAAAGAGAAAGAGAGAAAGAGAAAGAGAGAGACAGAGAGACACTGGGTTAATGCATAAACACTTGTCCAAAGAATAAATAAATAAATACATTTGGTAATCTGATGCCAGGCGCAGAATAAATATAATCTGCTCTCCAGAGTCTCAGTTTCAAAATGTTGAAACATCCTTAGTAACACTTGACAAACACACATTAGCACTGACCAACATGTACATATGTACAGTATATACTGTGTGTGATAAATCACTGCTCACTTGAGATCACATGCAAACTGTTGCCATCACAACACTTTGGTATTTCCAGTGATGTTTTTGTACCAAGTTACTGTATATTTAAAAACACAACAGGCTGCTTGATCTCCAGAAGCCACTGTACTGTACATCATCGTGTGCACCCGTCTGGGAGATGTTCCAGTTACTACATGGATTACTTTCCAACTACAGAGAATAGTAAAAAACAAATCTACATCCCTGTGTGAGGGCGTTTCTGTAATGGGAGCATCCTGGTAAAGATCACTGCTAATCATCGCTGATAGTACTGGATATTTAGCAGCTGCTTTTTGAGCCATAGGAGCCAGTCAAGTATTTTCTATTTCAAATGATGTGGGATACGTTAGCTTGTACTGTAGCTAGCATTGTACAGTAATGCTCTGCAAATCGTTGGCTGGCTGCATACAGTGAATGAAGGACAAATCATCAGGATATAGATGAAACTCTTAAGTTAAACTCATTTTGAAGTCTATCTACAGATATATGTTTGCTTTTAACAAGACACCCAATACAAATTTACAAAATACACATTTATGGCGTCACTTGCCTCGACCAGAGACACATTCACTTACACTATTTACGCAAAATTCATCCCTGGTCTTTGGTCAAGCAACACTAACTCTAGACACATGTGTTACATCGCAAAGTAAGAATCGCCTTCTTTCACCTAGGCAACATATTATATTCATGGTTTATGCAGAGATCCTAATTCAAGCCTTCGTATCGTCCAAACTGGATTATTGTAACGTTTTGATGCCACATTTTAGAAATTCTTCAAATGGTTCAGAACGCTGCAGTTTACGATGCATATCTCTCTCTGTAATTCTCCCATACTTGTGATCCGTCGTTAACTCGACTTGACGATTGCTCAAACACACTTTGTTGCATCAGGACATTCTGAGGTGAGAGAAATGTCAGAAAGATTATAGAACATGACATGGTTTGTTTAGCAGCTCAGAATTACAGCCTGTAGTTTCATTGACAAACTATTCTGATGATCTCATCTCCTGTCTTACCTACAACACTACAACAGACAGCCGTTACCCAAACTCAGCTCACACACACATTATGTTTCACCTCCTAACTTCAATCTGTTTTTCACAGACCAATAACAGGTTTCGTCAAAGTGTTGATTTTACAATCACTAGCTAAACTTGTTTTAAAAAATCGTACTCTTGTTACCATTCAGGCTCAACTATCCTGCATGCGCTACAGAAGGTTTGGTGCGTCACATTCAAATTGCTTAATGGGCAGAGATGCAACTAACTACATTAAAACAGAAATCAAGTCAGTCCAACGTTCACACTACAGGAGGGTGTGGGCAAAATGAACCTTTTAAAATCATAGTTTTAACCTTTCAAATGTTGGTTTTTTAACAACTTCTGACTGCGATTGTGCTTCCCACTATACTGAGCCTCTCCACTGTCTCCATCTCCCCCCTGGCCTCCCTCTCACCGGGCTCCTTCAGTCTGTACCCCAGAGGGTCGTAGGAGACGTTTTTGTCCTTCGTCTGACACATGGTGCGCCAATGATTTATACCTCTGCACTTGTACCTCTCTCTTTCCCTCTCCCCTCTGTGTCTTTCTTTCCAATTCATTTCTACCTCCTTGTAGCTCTTGCTCATTGTCCATTTCTTTCTTGTGTGCCTCTACACACATACTCCTGCAAACACACTGACACAAGGACACCCGCGCGCACACACACACACGCAGAGAAATAGCCCCGAGCGTAGCAGGAGGAGGAGAGAGGTCTCTAATCCTGTCCCAGGGAGAGTGGGCCTGCTGAGGGATTAGTCTGTGGCTGTGGGTGGCTCAAAAGATGGAGGGCATAGAAGGTGGACAGCTAGAGAGGGGGTGAGAATGAGTAAACCCCCTTTCAGGTGGTCACAGGGATGTGGGTAATACCTGTAGTGGCGGTCGATAACAAGGGTCAATACGCATCATCCAAACTGACTTCTTCCCGACATGGCTGGAGTGCAGGTCAAAGACTACTTAACTTTTGTAAAGATTCAACTCAACTTTCTTTGCTTCTGACTTAATGTGATTCCATTGTTTAGCAGTATTGTGTGTCTGAAGTTGCAGATCTGAGTATTAATAAGCATTAACATGTGGCAGATGTCTCAAAAGCATTCAGTAGATCCAACTCCAGTGTGACTCTGTATATTGTCAATTCAAAATGTTCTACTCTAATTGTTATTGAACAGTGTTAACGGTCAAATGTGGTTACCACAGACAAGGACAGACTGGACTTTTCATCCTCTTCAAAGTTCTCTCTTGCTAATTCTCAGATACAGAACGTGGACTTTGCATAGTGCACGGATATTTTTCCTCATTACTGCAAGACTTTAAAATAGGTTTGGGATAGAAATGAGAAAGTGTACTCACTTGAGGATTGTGTACGAGTGCTTTTGTGTACAGAGAAAGCAATCATGCAAGGCTAATCCCACTCTGCACTCTCTGGCAGGTTCACAGCACAGTAGAGTAACCCAGAGGACTCTGGTGTAAAGGTTCCTCCACCCTACATCTCTTGCATTTGTGGACAACAAAAACGCTAATTATATTACGTCTATACACAGACCCATGTTTAGAACAGACAGTGTTAATAAACACAGACTTTAAAAAAAAAAAGTTTGTTTCAAAAGCTGGTTTCTTTCCAAGTAAATAAACCCAAAAACAAAAGTGTGTTTCTTTTTCCACCTCCTTTCTCCTGTTGGCATGGCTCCCACACTAGCACTACTTGTGACAGGAAGCGGCGCGTGTGCCAGCCTTCCCTTTGATATGGAACATCAGGAGCAGTTTCACCGCACCGCCAAACACACTAGTGTCTGAAAAGCGTTCAAAGGAAGGCCACTGTCATATGCCTGCTGCTTTGCTTACATGACGGTTACATATTCAGACATCCGTGCCATATAGGCACATGAGCTAAGCTACAAGAACACAAGCATATACTGAGCGCATCTGTCGTGTGACTACAAAGCAAAACTGACAAAACAGAGTTGAGATGGATACTTCCAAGGTTTCTGTCAGAATATCCAACATACGTGCGGATGTACACTGCTGGTTCTTTTTCTTATGATTAAGATATTTATTGCACAAACTTGTACTTTGTTTGGGTTCAAACCGCCAATTACTGCCTAAAGACAACATCTACCTCGTTTATTATTTATGCTCGGGCCAAATTCAACACTAAGTTATGGTTAATGACAAATTGATCATGGTGCAAAAAGTTCTAATGTATGGATTTAGTGTTTTTATACAATTTTCCCCAAGACAAATGTATGTTTTGTTCTCATTAACATGTTCATACACTGAAATCAGGAATAATGGTACAAAAGAGTTTCAGGCACCAGTGTCCTGTTTTTGATAATATAACAATTTCATTTAAATAAGATTGTTTTTTGTTTGTTTTTTAAGTAATTTATGTTTCCCATCATGAGGATAAAACAAACTATGATTGGGAGACATTATAAAATATCTACACGTGTTGTTTTAATACATACAGTATGACTGATGTGATGATTATTCTGCCTTCATATGCACTGAATATACTTAAATGTGCCCTGATTTAACTGTAATATAGGTTTAACACAAATTGTGAGACTCGGTCAGTATCACTATAATTGTGCGTAGGATGAGGCCTCGGCTGCAATTAACCTTTTGACACATGTGCATTATGATAAAACGCAGACCAAAGGACTACTCATGAACAGTGATTTTAACACAGCTTAACCTTGTATATCCATTTTGATGTTGTAGCTACAAATGATATGTGGGGGGAGGGGATGACAGCTGGCTCTGATTGTATGTGAGTGTGTATGTGTGTGTGTGTGTGAGCGAGGGGATTAGATCCAAACCGAATGCAGATGATGGGCTTAATCCGGCCGTTCAGTAGGTCATGCTGTTTTAGAGCCGACCACATCGTACCGACACACAATCCCACATCCTCCAAATATGCACGGACACAAATCCATCCATGTGTCCATATACATAAAAGAAATTAATGTGTTGCCCTTAACTGACATTACCTAATCTATGTACGAGCACAAGAAAATAAACATGCATCATGTAATTCTGTCAGAGAGAACATAGGGAAGATAGGTGGAGGGAAACAGAGGGAACGTAGAGAAACGAAAGAGTAGCAGACAGGGATGGAGCTAGAGAGAGGGAGACAGAGGGAGACAGAGGGAGAGTAAGAGTGGCCTGCTCTGTGTCTGACCCCTTACACGAGCCTCCCATCAACGACACTAGAAACCTGTTAACAACAGGAGTCCATTCAGCTTGGAATGGCTACAGTAGGGGTTCAGAACAGGATTCTGTACCACCCTTTCCATTAGCCACACAGTATGTAGAGGGCACACAGCACACACACACACACACACATACATTCAGAGGAATACAAAATAAAACCACAGGTACACAAAATGCATTCACTTTTCACAAAGGTCGTTAATGTTCACTCTCTCATCCATTCAGCCTCATTGTGCTGCTCCTAAGAGTTCCTATCGCAAAGTTTACTCGGCGAGAGTCTGAAACGGAGAAGCATAGGGATGAGCGCAAATGTTAGAAAAATAAAAGAGTTCAGGGAGAAGTTCAAATGTTGAAATACAAAATAAAATTTGGACAAGATTACTAATAGTTCACCATTCTGAATTAAATGCGTGCTGTAAAAAAAATAGGAGCGTTTCATATCACTCGGCGTTGAAGGCAGCATACAAGTTGGTATGTTTACCAGTAAGCATAACGATTTTAATTTCCATATTTAAATATAGAGCACAAGGTGTTTTCACTGAAAATCTCTAAATATCTGATGAAATGCAGGCGGGCAAAGGCTTTCGTGTAGAGATTGATGCTTCTGGGACGCTGGAATAAACTATTTAGCCTTTCATGAGGTGTTGCTGGCCTAATTCTGTTTACGGGATGTGCCCTCATGATCACTCAGGATTTCTCTCCACTCGGTACTCGGTGACACAGATTAGGTCATTGATGAGTTTTGTATATTTGCATGGACGCACGTTTTCTTGTCACACTTCTGAATTTGGCCTCTACTTTAATTCTCATCGTATCCTTCAGATCGTATCTTTGCATCAACTAAACACCCGGTAATGTCGGGCTGAAATAACTTCAAAGGTGTTGGAACAATAGGCTCTTTTTCTTTCCTGTGTGTGCATCTATACATGGATATCAGAAGTCATAACACAAGCAAAAACCTAAAGAGAAATAATCATGATGACAAACAAGAGTGGAGAAATAATAGTTGCCTCTGTTATAGAGTCCAAAAGGAATAGAGGGACTAACAAGAGATGGCCCTGCTAATAGCAGGGGGCGTATTCAGAGGAGCCACAAACCACCAAAAGCTACTGGCAATAACTCTGCATTTGCTTTCAGTGTGTCGCAAGCAAAAGAAAATAATTGGTTATACTAAGCGGCCCCCCCCCCCCCCCCACACCCACACACACACAAAACCAAACAAATATGCGGTCATAGAGAGTTAACCAAGCAGACTCGGACATACAAACACAAACGTCTTCAAGACCTCTGAATATAAATCAGAGACTTTGCCTAGCTGCGAGTGTTTGTAACAGGAAGTGATTGCATGTTAAAATATACAAGTGCTTTGAACATTTCTATAGGAAAAGCAGAAATCTAGATAAGGACAGCTGGAAAGAAGATAGTCAGACAAATAGAGAGAAAGGTTCAGAGACGGGGTCTAAGTGATGAGGTGGCGGATGACTGACAGAATGCAAAGGAGAGCAAAGTAGACTGAGAGAGAAAAGAAAGGGTTGCCTTAAAGTTATTCTGAGCTTCAATCAGTGCTCACCCTGCTCAGCTCTCATCCAATCATCGAAGCATCACACACACACACATGTACAAGTGTCTTTCTGCCCATCAACCATTGCCTGACAGTCTGAGTGCCATGGCAACGGTTCTCATAGGTTTTAAACAGAGCACTCAGAGAATTGAGGATTTGGGACACGGACAAATCCATGAATTGAAATATAGACTACGAGACAGAGAAATGCAATGCTTATAACTGGTTGGCAGACAGGTAAGGTGGTCACGTTGAAAAGCTAAACTGACAAGAGGGAGGAAAAGTGTGTTTAAAGGAAGTGAGGAGACACAGGAAGAGCAGTGCTGGAGGAATGAGGGAAGAGGGGGAGACAGACATGAAGAGAAAGTGATAAATCCTGGATTTAGACAGGCCTTTATGGGTTCACAGACACAGACACCCTTTGAAGTTGTGAGGAGATTTCTGGCTTACAACTCTGACAACAGTGACTGGAGAAGGACGGAAATTTGATTTGAAAGTTATGCCCACAGACATGATGAGATACCAGAAATCCAGATCACATCAAAAGATGGATTATGGAAAAAATAAGTTTTTGGGCTACAAAGAGCTGCACACATGTTCCATCCTTTTATAATTTGAATAATGCAGTCAGACGGCTTTTTTGAAAGTCATCAGTGAACGCTTCACACTGCAGACTTTGACATAATTAACACCATCTGTTTGTAGTTGGTATTAGTGAATCGCTTTCCCTTCTGACCCGAGCGTGAAATGGAGCTCAACACTGCGAGGCCAGGGACACAAACACAAGAGCTGCCACGGCAGTCTACAGAGAACATGATCAACTGTGTGCATTGTGCAATATGGACTTTGTGATCAGTGTTTGAGAAAGGATTTTGGAAGTTTTTGGAATCCATCACTCTCTCCCTTCGCGTGTCAAACATTGGCGTCGTAATGATGTTTGAAGTGTGCTTCTCTCCCATTGAGACCAGAAGTGAGTTTGGAAATGACTGGGTGATGTTGCGAATTATAGGCAGGTTCAGGTTGGTGCAGCTTGTTAGGCATTGAGAGCGGAGATGGGACTACTGATGAGCCAACTGGAGGCATCATGCGTTTCTCCTGCCACCGTCCATCCATCCAATTAAATACTGAATACAGGAACACGTACCGTGAGCACTTAGCGCTGAAACTCTGGAAGCATGTCTTCCAAGTAGGAATAGAGGAAGTAATATCAACTGCAACCAAGATTATCTCCGACCGTACTTAATAGTTTTAAGGTACGCTGTGTAGCTGCAGGTACCAATGAACAAAGCTGCCAAATACAGCACAGAAACAGAGCAATCAGACAAAACATAATTAGCAGACACAGCTTGTTATCAAAATATGTGAGTGTAGTCAAAATCCCCCGGGAAATAAATAATTGGGATTTTCAAGAACAAAAAATGAGTCAGTTCTAGGGGTTTACATGGTATAATGTTGTTCCAAGAAACAAAATACATCTAGTATTGCTTCTGGGAATGATGAACTCTTAATTATTTCATAACAGTTATGGCTCCCTAATAATTTCTAGCAATGATTAGTTCATAGCAATAACTGGAAGACCAGTGGAGTGAAACAAGCTAAAAGCTTATACAACAAATACAGTTTAACTTAACATTCAGTGAAACACTATCGAGATCTTTAACCTGCAAGTAGAGACAACGAGATGAGAATTAAAAGCTGCTAACACCCTCTGTGTCCACACTATTGGAGGTGTCATTAGCCAAAGTAAAGAATTCATTCAGGATATTTTAAGTGTTTGGAACAAAACTGAGTGCATGTTATGTGCTACCGTACAGCATAGCTATTTGTCCATTAATACCTCTATAAGGGTCACCAAATAGCAGAAAGGCTATTGAATTACATTTAGCTGACGCTTTTGTCCAAAGCGAATAACATTCAGTGCAAACAATCATGAGGATACAACTCCGAACAGCAATAATCTTGCAGGTACATTAGCTTCAAATAGGTGAAATCATTTTAAAGTGTAGTACAACAGCTTCAAATAAGCCAAACCACTTTAAGTCCAACATACTGAATCAATAGAATAACAACTACATAGCTTCAAATAAGCCAGGATAGCAAACGTTTTATTTGAGGGGAATCTGGGTCCCACTCGCAGTGAGGGAGCAGCGAGCAGATTGGCCGATGCAGAGCGAAGTGAGCAAGCTGGGGTGTTTGGTTTGACCATGGCCTGGATGTAGGAAGGGGCTGATCCATTCGCAGCACGGTGGACCAGCACCAGAGTCTGGAAGCAGATTTGGTGCAGAGGAGGAGCGGTGTAGTGTGGACTAAAGACCAATCGCGCTGCTGCATTCTGGATGAGCTGTAGAGGTCGGATGGCTCATGTAGGCAGTCCAGCGAGGAGGGAGTTGCAGTAGTCAAGGCGTGAGATGACAAGAAACCTGCGTCGTCTTCTGGGTCAGTCGGGACGTATAGAGTATCTGCAGGAGCGCGCTGTTGCAGCGATGCTGGCAGTGATGGCATATAAGATCATACAAAGTGACACCATCTGTATTAGACAAATCCAGCTTTCAATTCCAATGTAAACTCATCCGCTCAGAGAAAATGCTCCAGAAGACGGGTGGCGTAACAAACACAGGACTTCCACCCAGGAGATAGCCGTTTGTGTCACTCAACGATGACTTATTTTAAATGACATACTGTAGGCAACATATTTAACTTACGTTCATCACTTAATTTACATAACAAACGTGCTTATTTTACCTGAAAGCACAATCTGGTCCAAAACCTAAGCAAATAGTTGAAGAGGTTCAAAAGTGCCACAAAGCCTCCGTCTGTGACGAGTTGAGTTGGGAATGAGAACAAGTTGGTTGAGGAGGATTACAAAGTAAACAGCTTCCACCATATGGTGCACTACATAGTTTGTCCCCTTGAAGCTTTGGCCTAGGGAAGCTAGAGTCAGACTTCAGTCTCCACAACACCTTCCTCTCTGCTTCATTATTTCCAAGCCTTTCAGGCGTGAATTTGACTCGCCGCAACCTCTGGCTTTATTTGAATTAAATCGATCTACTCTTGATTACGCCGCTGAAAATTGTGTCCACGCACGACAGCGTCACACCCCCATTTTGTTCTAACAAGCAATAAGATGAGAATACAACCACAAACCCCAAAGCTGGAAGCTGGAAGCCTAAATGCAAATAATCGCATGACGCAGACGAACTCACATACACACAGAAAGGAAGACACACACACTGTGGCAGAAAAATGTGGGCAGATAAACACATAAATCCCTTAAATCTCTCTCTCTCACACACACACACACACACACACACACACACACACACACACACACACACACACACACACACACACTTCAAACACAGGCTCATTAGACAGCCTGCAGAGAGAGGAGGAGAGGGAATGTTTAATAGCTTTGGGCCTCAAAACACAGCACATGCTGCGTTGTTGGAAATATGGATGCTTTATTCATGACATCTGTGTGTGTTTTCTTTTACATCTATCCTTAGGACAAGACAATAATGTCATTTGGGTCGATACTTCTTCTAACAAGAGACAAGTGGAAGGATTAGATGTATGATTAAACAAGTGGAAGATCCTTATAGGGATATGATGTGTGTGTCCTAGTCTAGTATTTATGTTTTGTAGGATTAAGTATGTAGTGAACATAAATAATAGTATCAACATATGAAGGTGGATTATTTTACGCTTCAAGACTAGTATTTTCAGTCCTTACTGGAAGACAATTGGACTTTATGTTCAAAGCATCTGCTGTGGTCTTTTGTCACCACACTCTAGTTAGTAGAACCTGCAGCTGGTCTGTGTGTGTGTGTGTGTGTGTGTGTGTGTGTGTGTGTGTGTGTGTGTGTGTGTGTGTGTGTGTGTGTGTGTGTGTGAGAGAAGTGAGAGATCCCCAGCGAATGTTTTTATGTGTTTTGTTCTTCTCACTGTGGCAGGTGACAAAGACAGAAAGAGGAGCTTGAAAGAAGAAGAACAGAGCAGCGAAATCAAGGAGAAATTAGAGAAAGGAGACGAGAGTTGCATGTGGAGAGAGGAGAAGAGACAGGAGAGGGAGAGAGGAGAGGGGAGCGGAGAGAGATGAGGAGAAAGGAGACAGGACAGAGGAGAGAGGAGAGGAGACAGGAGAGGGAGAGAGGAGAGAGATTAGGAGAAAGGAGACAGGACAGAGGAGAGGTGACAGGAGAGAGAAGAGAGGAGAGAGAAGAGGGAGAGAGGAGAGAGGAGAGACGCTGACAGAGGTGAGAGGGACAGAGGTGAGAGGAGAGGTGACAGGAGAGAGAAGAGAGGAGAGAGAGGAGAGAGGAGAGAGGAGAGAGGGACAGAGGAGAGAGGTGAAAGGAGAGGAGAGAGGAGAGAGGAGAGAGAAGAGGGAGAGAGGAGAGAGGAGACGGGACAGAGGAGAGAGGTGAAAGGAGAGGAGAGAGGTGAGAGGAGAGAGGAGAGAGGAGAGAGGAGAGAGGAGAGAGGAGAGAGGAGAGAGGAGAGAGGAGACGGGACAGAGGAGAGAGGTGAAAGGAGAGAGGTGAGAGGAGAGAGGAGACGGGACAGAGGAGAGAGGTGAGAGGAGAGAGGAGAGAGGAGAGAGGCCGCAGTGAGCAGAAGTGAGTGGATTGTTTACACAAAAGAAAAGTTTGAAAAGGATTTTAAGAAGAAAAATAACTCAGGAATATCAACTCAAAAAGGTCAGGTAATACAAATAAGGCTACATTAATAATGATAAAGACAATGCAATCAAAATATTTCATTAACTATTGCTATAAAAAAGTTGACACAAGTGGATGTTATTGGCACCCTAGTTTAGCTGTAGAGGATGAATAAAGAGACGGAGAGCAAAAGATGGGAAGGGGGAGGTAGATGATGAAAGATGTAAACCGAGAAGGAAGGAGGAGAAGGTAACGGTCAGAGGGCATTTTAATCATTGTAAGGTGAAGAAAAGTAGGGGAAACGAGATGGAGTGATTTATTATTCATAATTAGCCGACTTGGTACAATATTCAACAAACACAACCTCAGTGGAAAGGTGCTACCTGCAGCCACACGTCTGATATTAATGAGAGTCTGGAAGAACTGTCCTAGTACAAAAACACAGAGCACCAAGACCCACTCTCACACAAACCCCCACAAACCCCCACATGCACATCGCACAGTGAAGGCTCTGCGGGACCTCAAACATCCTTAATCATTCCTTTGCATTACCTTCCTACTTCAGTACAGCGGGTCGCAGCTGTTTTGTTTTGTGTGTCTCGTTCTCAAGGCATCAATATTTACAGCCATATAAAATGCTGTTCACAGCTCTCACAGGGGCGAGGAGAAGGCTCTGGGCACACTTGGCTCTGGACAAAGCGTAACTTTGAACAGTTGAAAAAGAAATTAGACGGTGTAGTTGTGACAAGCACTACCTGTGGAACCAGCCACTGGCCAAGGATCGATTCTGCGTCTCCTCTGCTAAAGAAATAAGAGTGTGTACTGCCCGAGCTTCCCATTGGCCCGAGCGTTTGTTTGTGACAGATTTATCGTTTAACCTCGATTTTAAAAAAGTGATGAAAAGGTTTCATTTTTGACACTGTCGAGGTACTTGGGTTTTAGAGGATGCGTCTCTGACGGGATGGTGAAGAGGGACACTATTGGGTCGAGAGGGAGACCTACTGCTCTTATGCCGCACTTGAAAAGGTGGGTAGTCATTCAAACAGCTTGAACAAAGTCAATACATGCGTGTTTTCACACCTGTTTGTTCAAAGCAGGTTGTTTAATAGCACTTTACATTACAGCTTTGTGATAACATGACAATAATGAGGGTATGGGGAGGTAATAGCACAACCACCGTTTCTTCCTACCTTTATAGTTATTCATTTTATTACGTTAAACTATATACCAGAAGTCCTGAGTCATGACTTGAAAACACAAATTAAAGTTTCTGTGAAATAACTATGGTTCAGGGTTCGAATGCTTTAATCAGAGATCTACATTATCTATGTCGTGCATATAGTAGGTCTGTGGATACATCAGGACTGAAGATGTCCAAACGCTCTTAGATCTGCTCAGTCTTGCAGATCTAGATATATTTTTACTGTTTTCTAATGCCGGCTGATTCTCCAGAGACGAAGATTACAAATGCTTGACGGAGCACGACAGTCCGTCACTGATTCAAGTGTAGTGAAATTAATACTTATTTTCCAGTCCCTGATGTAAGTCTAATTGTAGCCAGCTAAGTCCTTTATTAGATCATCGCTTACTGTCATGCGACCGGAGGGAATACAGTAAGGGTGTAAACCGGCACGGATATAAAACGCCTACATTTACTCCCTTTCACTCGCTATAACTGCTTAGGTTTATGTTGCTGTTGGATAGAAATATACTTCCATAATGTAATAGTATAACTTGCTTTCAGATAAATGTAATGCTTTTGTTGCGTCCATAATGAATTTTAAAAAAAATGCATCCTGAGGTGAATTCTAAAGGGGAAAGAAATAACTCATCATCATCAGTAAATGTTTGCATGTTTCTAACACATTGTTGTTTTAATGAGTTTCACTCACTACACAATGTGCAGCATGTTATGCATTTGTCAATGAGACACATGCACGTGAATGCATGTGTGAAACAACAACTCGTCAGTAGAGAGTGTTTCTCATAGTGACAGTTCTGTACTGGCATCAGAGGTGGAGGGAGTACTCAAATCCTTTCCTTGAGTAAAAGTATACTGAACACATTCGGAAAACCACAAACCTGCAACGGCATTCATTCTTGAGCAAATGATCTACAACTCTGCAAAGTAGGATGTACTCGCTTTCCTACGGTGCTGCAGGTACCGTCTGGGACTCACGACTAACCAGTACATAGGATTTATTGGATATCGAATATAATGGAATTTCACTGGTATTGGTATCGACTATTAAGTATCTGGTACCGCCACAACCCTACTGCAAAGTGACAGAACATATCATGGAGTTAACATGAAGTCAACATTTCTTTCCTGAATATAATTGCCTTTTAGTTTTGACATTACGCGATAGTAGCAAGAAGACATTTCCATTTTACTTTGCAGATTTTCCAGGCAGCCCATTAAAACCCCAAAGAACAAAGACTTGTTATGAATGATGGAATAAGTTGACATGGGCATTTTATTCTGCAGTGAAGACTACAAATATCAAATCATGGTTGCATTCTAGTGAAGGGTCGCCATTAAGTCATTAAGTGGTTGTTCAGATGTAGAAATGTCCTAAAATATTGCCTGTAATTTGTTGTAATGTGCTAACTACGCATGGTGGCTGAAAACATTAGGAATCTAGAGAAGCAGATCAGCGGATCAACTGGAGGACTTAGAGGTTAAGTGCCTTGCTCAAGAGCACTATGGGAGATGTTACTGGAAAAGGGAAGTGCACTTGAAAACTATTCTCATGCACACTGTAGCATTTTCTTGTAACGTTATCACATCATCTTCCTGTGATTATGGTGTACTTGTAAGTCTGGATAAAAGCATCAGATAAGTGTAGGTAGATAGACTAAAAGGCTGACATCAACATCACATGTACTCTGTTGATGCTCTTAGAGAAGATCTTGTGGAAAAGCTGCTATCAGTCAAACACTATTCAACTGGCTATGTGAGAAATGGATTCCAGCAGTGGTGCACCGTCAGGGCCAGCAAGGCCTTCTCTGCTGGCCTAAACATCATCAGAATATTAATTTCATTTAACGAACGGTAACTCTGGCTCACAGCCTCCAAGAGGTGGAATAATTCAGGTAGGACATCACTGAAGGCCTAGATGTGAAATGCATGGCCCGCCACTGGATTCCAGATAGTGTGATTAAGCTATTTCAACGATGCACAAGCAACCATGAACGTGTTTACAAATCGTCACGGCCAGATATTTCAGTCTGCGTGCCGCTAAAATGGCAAAAAGAATAAAGTGGACCTATTTCTTAGGCAAAGGCCACATTGATCTCAGGTGTTGAAGGTTATCACTCAGTTTGTTGGTCAATGCGTTTCACCATTCTCGTACACTTTCTAATTCCCTTTTACAAACGGATGCATTGACCACAATCCATCTATAGATGATGCTCGATTTACTTCTAATAGTCTGCAAAAACCACACAGAAAGAAACAACTCAAGAGTACTGAATAGATGCACACAGGCCTACTTTCAGGCTCATTATAAGGTATTAAGATCACCCCCATGTTCATGGATGTTTTAGACCCTATTAAACTATACGACGTTACAGTTGAACATCATGTTTAACTTTAGCACACAGTCGGCTAACTGATACAAATCACATTGAAGATTCCAGGTAAAAAACAAAACCTGTCGTTCTATTTTTAGCTACTTATGTCGACATCAAGCGGTCTTCATGGTGAGTCATGGGAGTAACACTCTGAACCTCACATGCACAAACAAGCCTTGATGCACAACAAGCATGCGCAGGAGCTAAATAAGACGCACGCACACGCACACGCACACACACACACACACACACACACACAACACGTTAGAATGGTTTCACAGGATCGCCCATTACCACCCTTTGAAGTGTGTGAGTTGCTAATGGTTTTGGATCCCATTCAGGGAGAGTCTGTGGCCTGCATGTCCATTAGCTGGCTGACACACTCTGCTGACTAAACACAACAATTCCAGTGCCCTTTTCCTATGTGTGTCTCTCCCGCGCCCCCCGTCATCTGAGAGATGAAATTAGCCCAGTGAGTTTGTGTTGGTGTCTCTTTGTCTGCTCGTGTTTGTACGTCTGCACATATAGAGGACAGGTGGAAGTGTAACTGTCTGATTTAGTTTGAGCAATCCAGAAGACTGAAAGAGAAGAAGAACAGGGCAGAGGACACAATAAAAGTATTTCCCATTTAACACTTTTGGTTTGGTTTGGTCAGATGAGTGCAGATTTTGATTCTCTTCAAATGGGCATTTGAATAAAAACGTTTCTAGATCATTTGTGGTCTCAGGTAAGTGTAAAGGTAAAAATGTCACTCTTTCAAATTGGGGAATCTTGCTACGGTCTCTTTAAACTAAATACCTTTCCAGTTCTGTTCCACTGACACGAGTTGTCCATCTGATTCAGATTTATGGCTGGCAACTTGTAATTTAAATGTAAATTTTCCATTCCAACTAATGTTAGACTGGTTTAGTCTAATATCATATTATTATACATTTGATAAGCAATACTGATGCATATTGAAAACCTCAGTCATAAATGATCTTTCCTTCACCCTGAAGTAGTGTGGTAGATGTCCCCAAATGATGCCAAAGAATAACTTTTAAACGTTGGTGAAAGAAGAACATGTAAATATATGATAAAGACAATCACAGTGCAAACATATTACCCCAAATTCATTATAGTAAGCAGCTGATAAGATCAGCACCATGAATGGAATAGAAAAGTTCTAAAAATAAAAAGTCAATAACTACAAAAAATGTTTTTGCTCTACTGGCCACTGCCCTCTGCCAGCGAAGCTGAATGCCTAAACCATTGCTCACCAGGAAGTATAAAGACTTGACTACACACCTTGATGTGTGGACTACACTAGCTTTACATCCAGCCAAAGAATCAGACCCCACACTGAGCTTTTAGGGCAACACTTTGCACCGCGTCCTTCAAAGAATGCCAAAGAGCATTCGCCTCTCCTCTGCTCTCAGTCAATCGATAGCACACTTTTATGCCTCCTTAGTAAAAAGCAAAGAGGACTTCTGCTGCACAATGTGTGTGTGTATGTGTGTGTATGTGTGCGTGTGTGTGTATGTGCATTCCACAAACAACACTTACACACATTCACTAAGCCGTTCATACTCAGACGTGCACACAGGAATCAGAATGCTTACATATTCTATCCAGGCGCATGGTAGGGTGCTGACTGAGTAGATAAATCTATAAATCAGATTTCATGTTTCCTGTCTGCCCGTCTGCCTGTGTTTCTCTCTGCCATGTACTCAGTCAGCATCGCTGTGCGTCCCAGACACAGATTAAAGAACTGAAACTGATCTGTGATCAGCCATGCTCTAATCCCCTCCATGTTGGCCACCATCATTTCATCACTAGACAACTGATAGAGATGCCAGCAGACGGGATGAACATTTTTTTTTTTAAGCAATGATATTTAAACTAATTCTCAAATATTTCCATTTGGGAGCACAATTTGAAAATGTGAAGCGCACTGTGCATGTTCTGCAGTCATTAACCAACAGTTTAATGGGGAATTAATGAAATTCCAAATTAATCAACTGGGCTGCTTAAGGATTGACCTAACTTAATCTACAGCTGTGCCGTCGTCTTTAATATCGTCTTTGTGGCACTTTCAGCAGCTCTAAATTGAGCTCATTCTTAATTAACTCACATAGCATATATTAATTAGTAATTTGACCTCTTTCTACAAAAAGGTCAGGATTAACCAGAATTATTGTTGGAGAGCATTAACAGACTGCACTTTGTGGCCGAAGGCAGAAAAAGAAACGTATATATTATAATACTGAAACAATTCCCAGTAACTGAAACCATTTCAAGCACTTAACTCTATTTTTCACAAACACAATCTGGTTAATTTATTAGTTTGTTGGCCACAGTACGCTAAAAGAGTCTCATTAGCTGACATTTCATTGAACCAGTAAATGCAAAGGCAGAAGTGGCAGTAATGGAAATCACTGACTAATCGAATGCAAGATATACAAGAATCCAATAGCCTATGGCGGACTGCTCTTTCTAAATAGAACCCGTTGATTGATAAAGAGCAAAAGACTCAGTTTCTAAATAATGAGTCAATGACACCAAAATATAAGGAATAGTTGCACTAATTAGTGACATTTATTGGATTTTAACACCACAAACCTCAGACATATTCCTAATTATTCTTGAGTAGACACTAAGCAGGACTTGGCTAAGTAGCCTGTTGTCCAACTCTGCAGTGTGTTGTTGATTCCACTACATACAATAATGCTCACGATGTCTGTAAAGGCATTCCTCCAGCAGGACTGAAGTTATTCTGAACACAAAAGCTGGCACTATTTCCTCGTGTATCTGTGGGCGCAGCATCATGGAAACCAAGGCTTGCTGCTTTTGTCAAATAAATGTAATTGTTGCATCAGTGTTGTTTAGACCTGACTATCAAGACAGCTTGAGGGAGAGGTGAAATATTCATAAAGGAGGTGATGGGTACAGTCAGCAAGGAAAGTCAGATGACGAGTTATGAATGGGGAAGCAACGTGAAAAGAAACAGAAGGAGGGAAAGAAGAATGAAGTGGGGAAGAGTGAGAAGGCAACCGGAGTGAATAAAACACGAAGGATTAATAAGGGAAGGGAAACATGGACAGATTATAGACAAAGAGAGGGAGAAAAAGACAAAGAAAGTGAAAGACAAATATAGGAGGAAGGCAGAGAGATGGTAGGTGAAAGAAATGTGTAAAGAGGAAGCAGTGACCCCTGTCTGACTAATCTTAGCTTACACTGTAACATCACCTTGAACCAGAGCTAATGGACCACATCTTGCCTCAACTCTCTTTTTCTCCATCTTATACACACAAAGCTATTTTTTAACCGCACAAGTGTCTACACACACACACACACGCACACACACACATTGACACAAACAAGAAGCCCATGTGGTTACCTGAAGCAACTCTTTGACACCCACACACACTTAAACACACACACACAAAGATGTGTTAAAGGCAGATGGTTAGCAGTACAGACTATGTACAAACAGATGTACTGCACATGTACTTTATGCGCATATGTGCAGAGGCACACAAGCAAAATTACTAAGGATGTCCCGAGGCGATCCTAAGAATCAGTATCAGGAATATTTTTAATGGCATTGGCTGAAACAAAGCTGCTCAAACTCAGATCCTTTTCTTTACTGAACTCTGTGTTTTGTCATCTCAGGCTGCAGCACTGCTTTTCTTAATGACAGCCTATTTCACTGCATACGAGTGAAAAATGATTTGGTCGCACTAGTGATTGACACCCTTCCTTTCTAACTTTTATCCAGTGCAGACTAGTTAACGTTGATTCAGCAGGTTACTTGATTGCAGGGCACTTTTAGAATACCAGTTATTTCAAAGTGTGAGATACCTATTTAAAAGAATTGTTCGGTAAATATAAGCATCGGATCAAACTCGTCATCGGCACAAAACCAATATTAAAGAACCCAAAAATACATAAACACACACGATTGTGTGAATCTTTGTGTTTATGGAAATCCTGCGAGAGGTTGTTCCAAGACCCTGCAAGTGACCAGGCCTGTCTGACATCCCAATTACTGTGCACCTTAACCACTGTTTCCTCCTGACTGAGCATACATGCAAACACGCAAACACACACACACACACACACACACCCTCCACAATAATAAGTGGGCACAATGCATGCAACCACACTCAATGAAACATACACTTTACCTCACACACACAAATGTTCATTCAAGCACAGCCAGGGAACACCATCAACATTTGTCCGTTTACAGCACAGACCAAGAGATCCAGTCATTCACACACACACACACACACACACACACACACACACACACACACACACACACACACACACACACACACACACACACCTCACTTAGCCATGTCTATTGAGAGCAGTGATATTAGCAACAATGTCATTCGCATTCAACAAGGCAGACAATTTGCCTTCCCAGGTAAATGTATTCTTCTTCTTTTTTTGCACAAACCCTCATACATGCACCACAGTGAGACACACACACACACGCATACACCAAGTCATGCACACAGTCAGGACATACACACATTGCAGCTTCACTATACTGAAATAGAGATATGCACAGAGAATAACAGGTTATGTTTCTAAGTTACTGGCTCGCTACAGTATGTTCCCATTCTGTCTCTGCACTTTTCCTTTGAGTCTAAAGAGAAAAAGGAGGAGTGTTCCTTCAGTGGAAGTAGCCCAAAGATTAATTCACTTAATCTTGGGCTGTAAATGGGGTATTCAAGCGGCTTAAAAAACAAATTGAATGCAAAGGCTGAGAGTAATAACAACATTTGTCTTAGCTGCGGCACAATGCCCTTTTCCACCACGCTCTTCCACATGAGCTGGTGGCTAGATTTCCAACATCCATTATGACAGAAAGGGACTTGTGCGTTCGTACATGTACGTACGCGCACGGTCTGACAAACACAAACTCACTCTCCCATACACATTACGACAATGCTACCTACTGTAAATATGGAGTGACAAAAAGATGGAGTGAAAGCCATTGTGAGACTCAATATAAATGAAGTGTGTGTGTGTGTGTGTGTGTGTGTGTGTGTGTGTGTGTGTGTGTGTGTGTGTGTGAGAGACAGTTGGACAGATGTTGTGCTGCAGTTTTGAATGTGTAATCCCCAGATTCATCATGTTACCCATCAGGCTGTGCAGATCAAAGGGTTAATGTTGCAGAAATGTAGGTTAAACTCAAAAAAGAGAGAAAAGCAAAAGCAACAGTTTCATTATCCACCGACAATACGCTCGATACAACTCAAGGATCTCAGCTTTATATTGCTATATACTAATTAGTTCATGTACCAAGCTCAAAGTCTCATTAAATCATTGTACTCACTATGTAATGTACTCTCTATGACTAAATAATGTATTTATGATTAATGTTTTACGTGCCGCCAACATCTCTTCTGCAGAGTAAATTGGTACTTATATATTTTGGGAACACTTGTACGTCTGACGCCAGTGTCATCATTATGTTGGAGTTCTGGTTATTAATTAATATTAATAGAAATATAAAAATATTCATTCATAAATAGGGGTTGATAATAACTGCCACTACATTAAAGTAGGTGCTTTAGCTCAAAAAGACATCAAAATGGCTATCAGAAGGAATTAATAATACAATCAAAAATAATTATTAATTATATTAATTAGTACGAGTTAATTTACACCAAGTCCCCTCAATGGGGCACCACCTCATGGCCAGTTAATGTAATCTCATTAAATAGTCTTATTAAATATACTAGACAATAAAACATTTTTATTAAGGAGATAAATGTCAAAACACAATATCTAATACTTAATATTCAAAAGGGATTATGTACACAAATGTGTATGTGCGTGCGCCTGTCGGGGTGCGGCAAAAAAGAATGTGTGCGTCTCCACTGTGCTCTGCGTGCACAAACGTGCGTAGAACAGAGATCGTAACGTGGATGACAATGATGTCGGGTTAAGAAGGTGTTAGCGTTCATGCATCTGTGTTTACAATACTAACACATCGCCTGGCGAAACACACTACTACATGCAATAAACGTGTTCTTTAAAGAAAGAGTCCAATGATCAGAGAGCCATCTGATGCTGCGGGCTGTGGTGGCGGGCTTTACCGGGCCGGTGCCGCGGGGAGCCGTGGTGATACCGAGGAGGTGAAGAGAAGAGACGCAGCAGAAAGAGAGCGAACACACGGCTGTGTTTTGGTTTCATCAGCTGAGTTTTCACACCTATGTGCGAAAATTAATGTCACATTGCACAGGGTCTTAAAACAAAGGATTATGGGAAATTGAGTCAAATAGCTCAATCGCCATACTGTGAGGATCTAATATCTAATATCTAATAGTACACTTTTATCAAAGGAAAGATCAAGTGTTCTTTTCATTTAAAGTTCACATTATGACACATAATCTCTGTCTGGTTATCACGTGAGTTGTTATGACTGGGCTAACATGTTTATAATGACGTGTGTGGTTCAGGGAACCCGTTATTCAAATAAAGGATAGCGTTCTCAATTTGATCCATCATTAACCATCATTGTTCTTTATGTAGGCCGAACTCCTGACTCATAATGAAGCTCCTATAGATACACATTTTAAAATGACGGTGATGACAATGTGCAATGGGTGGATTTTAAGTGGCTATTCACAGGAAGCCTATCATAGGATCAATCAAGTTGTAAAACCAGGTATCAGCAAATTGAAGTGCACTGTTGGGTGACATCGCCTGCTCCATTTTCTGACTAATGCAAGGCTGATGCAGCTGCAGATTATACTGTAATAACAACAGTAATATTGAATGACAAGGTTTCAGAGAAAATCCTCGCCCCCTTAACAATCTTTCCTCGAGCTGTCTCTCCTCATCCTTCTCTCTTTTCTGATAAATGCTGCCCCGTCTCTTGTCCTTCTCTCTTCCCCCTCCGATCCTGCCAGACTACTCTCCTTTTTTTAGAGACACTTGTCTGACGAGGTGGACAGATTCTGACGGGTTCTAATGAGAACACATTCCACTAGAATAACTTTCAGATCCTGCACATGACACACACACACACACACACACACACTATTTAATTAATGTGCATGTCTGAGGTGGGCAGTCGTTGTGAGCTGCATGGTGTGGGCCTGCGTTTGTTTGGGAGTGTGTGCATGTTACGTTACTGACATTGTTAAGAGAATTATGCTGCATGACTTGTCACTGCACATTTGCATCACTGTGGCTCCCTTGATGAAACAGAGATCGCAGTAGCGTTCACTTTCAAGAGAGACATTTCTATTCTTCAAGGAGACGGATACAGCAGTCCAAGTAAAAAGCTAACAGGGAATAGAATAAAAGAAAACAGTGATTGTGCTCTGGCAATTCGTTTCTTTCTCTTAGATGTTTGCTTTGCTTGTGATCTATGACACTAATAGGATAATCAGCAGAAAGCCTTGATGAATGTGAACGTGAATATTCTGGCTTTTTTCAGTAAACTTGTGTCATATTATGCATGTTGGGATACCCTTGTCAAGTCATTTATTATATTAAATAAAGTGCTTTTTGGCAGTGGGTTATGGGTCAACCGTTTTTGTCTCAAAAGCACTGTCATGAATTGATGTTTTAGTGGGATAATATATTCATACTCTGATGGGGCAAGCAAATTTTAAGAGCTGTATAATCCTGAAAATGGAGAACACAGTGCGACTGGTTATTTTGGTCAGTCTGTTGCAGTGAACGAGTCGGTGCTTCTTTTATCAAACATATTATATGTATATATATCAGGAGAGGAACGAGAAGGGGACAGATTGTGAGGAGAGACACCGGGTGGATGAAAAAGAGGACAACAAATACAACCGGGGAGAGGGGGTGATTACGGCCAGATGATAAAACCACGGAGGAGAGCCAAGTAGGGATTGAGAGAGTTAGAGATAGGTAGGGACAAGAAGAAGGGCGGAAAGCAAGAAGGAAAATGATGAGAGAAAGAAAGAGGAATCAGAAGACTAAGGGGGGAGGAGTAGGAGGGAACAAAAAGAGAATGAGGAGAAGAAGCTGAGGGAGATGTATTGAAAATAAGGGAGGTAAAAGGAGCGATACATTTTATTCTTTTTAAAGCAGGAGGAAGAGAGCAATTTAAACAGATGGGCAGGGCAGAAGAGAAAAATGGCATCTCACTTGCAACACGCACGTACGCACGAGGCTCTAGGTATCCCTGTGGCATTAGTTTTGAACGTGTCAGGGAAGGTTTTTTCAAAATAAACTTCCAGCTTAGGTTCACTTAGTTTTCAGGTTTACTTACGCAACAAAACTAGAACTAAAACTAGAATTCCAGGTTTAAGCTAAATTTAAAAAATTGGGTTTAGGAAAACATTGTGGTTTTGGATAAGATAAGTTTGTTGTGTAAAATAACTGTTAAGTACGTAAATTATGTACCAAAAGTAAGGAAAAGTGGGGGCCTATTTGGTGGTTCCTGTTCTCTATGACAACATTTTGCTATGATGACAAACACACAGACTCACAAGCTGTAAACACAACGCCAACGCTGTCGTGTCTGGTAATAAGTCAGCGTTAAGTTTTGGTTTCACACCGGACACGAACAGACGCTAAATGGTGCGTTGGTATCAGACGCTGAGAGGCTCTGACCAAGCGTGGATATTTCTCGTGTAAGGAATGAGACAGCCACGACTAGTCAACTTCTTAAATGAGCCACTTTTAAACAGAAGCTACAGCCCAATGGGCTTCCCTTAGTCAGGCCCTAGTCAAATATAATGGGAAGAACTATTACAGGGATGCAACAACAAGATGCAGCTGAATACTTCCATTTGGTTTCACATTGTATACAATGAATTATATTGAAGAATAGGAAAGCCTATCTTGCCCTGGAGGTGCAACCAGAGTGATGTCTATGTCAACAGGCCAGGCATGCTTAATGAGATGAGAAAAGGCTAATCTGATTCTATACATGACAGGCTCTAAGGGCATCCCATTTAGCCACCAACAGTGTCACTAAAACACAAGGCACTCTTTACTTTTCACACACTAATGTAGGACCTGTCCTTTACAAATGGAGCGATGAATCTGTGCGGTGTGAAGCTGAGAAGAGAGTTCAGGGCTGATTAAAAGGAAAGATTTGCGATTTCAAACTATGTAGTTAAACTGTTAACGTTCATAAATACTGTACGACATTAATACACATTATGCATTGAGCCGATATTCCAGTCCTGAAGCATCTTCATGAGAAAAAGGCGTTGATTTAAATTGCAAATGGAAATATTAATATTATAAAACTTGGTGGTGGGATACGTTGCCTCAGACACAATAACTCATAAGAGCGAACAGCTGAAGTACAAGGACAAACTACTTTTCTTCAATTGTGTGAGCGCCTGTGGTTGTGTATGCACCTTTGTGCTTATGAGAGTTCTTATGCTTGTGCGTCTGTTCATTTCATTTTGTCTGCACGCAATAGATATTCAGCAATTGATATCACTGTGCTATCCAATTAAGTAAGACTGGAATGCAACATCAAACTGACAGATGCTTTAGGCCAAGCTTGCGTGGGAGAAAATCCCTAGATTATTGTTCAACATACAATCATTTGTGGAACCATATATTCATGAACATGCAAATGCATATAAACCCATATACACAAGGGCAAAACAGTTCTATGTATTGCTCGCTCTCTTTCTCTCTCTCTCTCCCATTAGCACACATTCCTCATGTTCAGTGGGCACTTGGGAGCCTCCACACGGTGGGTCAACCAGCCCATTGACTTTTAGTCTGTGAGTGAGTTTGTCCCAGTAGGATGGATTAGTTAATCTTTTAGTCGGTGACTCAGACCATTGGTCACAATAGCGTTGTCTATTCCCCCCTGAGTGTTTCACATCCAGTCCCTCAGGAGGGATAAAGTCAGCACTCACATTTTAGCTCGGGTGGAGCTGCTGGGCCAATTCAACATGCTGTTTGTATGACTTTCTCTCTCGATATCTCTCCGTCACACACACACACGCTTTGCTGGCCTCCCATTTTTGCTAATTCTACCCTGATCCTTCTTCACTTTCATATTCCTGTTGTGTCGTACAGTTTTATATTTTGTAATGCAAAATGTATCTATCTTTAACAAGACACTGAATATCCTCTTGCTCCAGGGACACTGATGTTGACCCAGTCAGACCTGCCAATTGACAGGAGCAAGAGGACTGGGGGTTTCCATAAAGAGATCAATAAAGTTGCATTAAGTGTTTTCACTATGACACATATTCACAGGGAAGTCGCCCTTATGAGAAACAGCGTTGTAAAAGATAAAAGAAATACGCACTGCCCGATCTCTCCTTCCTCCCCTGTAACACTTGCCAACCCGCAGGCACACACGCGTGCAAACTGCTCGCAGTGCCGTCTCACCGTCGTTGTCTGTCGGATGGGATGATTAATGAGGCGCGTCCCCGGACACATTCATCCGGGACCCGAGAAGCCCTGGCGATCACTGGGGGAATCAGTCACACCGGCTCAGCAACATCGGAATGACACCGAATCAAGCATGTTTCCAGGACAATACAGAACCAATAAAAACACATTAAAGCTTATAAATAAAGCTTATAAGTATCAGGGGCATCGTAGGTCTAAAAATATACCAGGGGAAATATCATACCAATAAGTATGCAGAAATACGCAAAAAAGATCATCCGTCTTAAATGTGTGGGGCTTTAACCAGGCAAGTTGCTCCATCCTTTGTATTTAAGGTATTTATTATCATCTGAACTTAGTATAAATTGTCTCAAAGTTGTGCAGTGAACGTTTGCTAAAGTTGGCTAAAATGTGCCCAGACCTGATAATAGAGGCAATAAATCTTTAATTTGCCTGTGGGTCACTGACAGTGAAGACTCAGGTCAGTAGACAACTCCCTCCTACACATTTGGATATTCAACAGAACATCTGCATTTTAATTTGTTTTGGACAAAAAATCCCGAAAATCCTAAAAAAAAAAAAAAAAAAAAAAAAAAAATAGCCATTTGTGAAATGCTTTCAAACTGTCGTCTCTCAAATGCACTCTGCCCCAGGATCGAGTCCGCAGAAAGGACAGACAACCTCAACTGACACACTGAAATGGCATTCAGTAATCCAGCTCTTCTTAAAAACCCATGATCAAAAATCATCTAACAGGAATAATCCCGGGCGCTAAAATCATTGGACCGGAGATCCCGAGGAGTTAACACGTGTAGGTCTAAACTCAGAAGGTATCCCCGCTCCCTCTCTCTCCCCCCCAGGTGCAATCTGGCTCTTAAACTCCCGACAGCCCCAGCTGGCTCCACCGCCGGGATACCTGCAGCCCCTCCGGTAAACGCAGTTCTCTCCCTCTACGGTTCTGCTCCAGAGGCAGGCTAGGTCTGCTTCCCATCCATATCCACTCACCCGTTTAGCACCGGGAGAAACATCCACAAAATTAAGAAAAACAACTTACGGGTTGTTGGCAAAGCTCCGTGCACACAGTTGACATGGCTGAAAATCCACAAAGCGACCGGCAATAACAACGTCAATCCCTGGGCAGGTCGGTGCCGGTGCATCTTCACGGCCGGTGTGGACGCAGCAGAACGGGAGAGGGAGAGGAAACACTCAGAAAAACCAGCAGGGTGGTGGTAACGCCAGTCGGTCCGTCAGACTGGCTTCGCAGTTGAGGACTGGCGAAGAGGAGCCAGGCTGCACGGACTCTCACTCTCACCCTCCTCCCTCTCTATCTCTCTCCCTCCCTCTCTCTCTCTCACTCTCTCCAACCAATAAAGAGATGATGTAAGGATCGCGCCGACTAACAGGCTGGCCCGTGCTTGCATGTGCGGCACACTTCTCTCTGCAGCTATTTCGCCTCCTTAGTTAGCGATTCCCGAATAAAACAAAACAAAAACCACGTCTGCACCTGCACAGGACGAGAACAACTGGGTGCGACTGTCCAGTAGTTCACGGAGGCATGACGGTGCACAGCTCAAATCCACTGAACTGATTTCTCCTCTTCAGCGCTCTGGTGCGCTGTCCGTGGTGCTGAACTTATCTCAGTCTTTCTGCCTCTCCACCTCTCGAGGTCTTTCCGTTTCTTATAGCCAGACAGTGCCCCCCTCCTTCTCCAGGTGGTGGTAGCCTTGTACTCAGTGCATTAGTCTCCTTTATTCACACCAAAAGCTCTGACAAAAAATACACAGGACCTACAAAAACACTCTTCGGTGTGTTCTGTTGTCAAAATGCTTTCTCGGTGAGAAAGCAAACATTTTTGGTATGCTGCTGCTCAAATGAGTTTATCAATGTGTCAGAGATATAGGTTAAAGTTGTTCTGGTTGTGGCATGTCATAGGGTTGCAGAGAATATGCTTTAGTGTTGTTGTAAACAGCACAGAAAATACACCTTCTAATGTCTAAAGGAGGAAAAAGTGTTTTCAGAAATGATTACGCATTTATTAAATTAAAGTCTATCCTCAGTAATGAGACAACAGTCGGTGATTATGCACTTTTATTTTACTTGAATATCTGTAATAACTTGGCACATCTCAGTTTTATTGCTTCCAAATTGCACAAGTGTAACTGGGGAGCTCATCTACAATACAGCAGTTATAACCAAGTAATTCTCAAAATGTTCAATGCTTAGGGCTGGATTTGGATTGGCCCATTAATGGACTTACATTCGTGATGTGCAGTTCTTAATTTGTACATACAATAAAATAAAACAAAATAGAAGAAATACAAAATTACATAAGGAAATGCACAGGGGGGGATGAAAAAACCCAGAGGGCTTGTAAAATGAAGCTACTTAACATTAAAATTAAAGACAGCTGTTAATGCTTGCCAGCAATTTACAAACAGACATAAAATGTTTTTTTAAATATCTAAAAAGGAAAGAAAATACAATTTACAAACGAGAAGTACTAGAGATATAAAGACTGGGGAAGAAAAATAAATGAAAAATAAAAACAGCTAGAAGACTTGAGTCCAAATGTTTAAACTCAACATGATTGATTGAGACAGCTGAGCTCCTAAGATAATAAACAAGTTTTATATTTTTACAACATTTATGCCTCTGCATAATTCTGACTCTGAACTGTAAGACAGTTCCTTAAAAAAAAACTCTCAAGTGCTTCTTACATCCGTTTATTCTTTCCACTGTAATGATGGTGAATTTGTAATGCATCTGTGCTATATGAATAAGGAGCACATGTAGAAATATTCTTCAGAAGATGGTGACAGAACATAATGACTTAGCGCCTTCGTCACTTCATGTCTCAGTCATGTCTGAGTCACTGTCATCAGAACATGTGTGATCATCATCACGCAGGGAACATTTTTCTACATGAAGAAAATGGTAAATGGAAATGGAAAATTCACAAGCTGCATTAATGGTAATGTGTCACTTATTTCTTCAAATAAAGGATTGATTATTACAGCAGCGAGCTATTATCACAAATGCTGGGCCATGAGTGAAAAACCTTTGTTTAGATTATCAGTCAGTACTGTACAAACAGAAGTAGAAATGTCTTTCATCAGAGATCCATGTCATTCTTCTAGAATTAGTCTGCAATGAAAAAGACGCAGGCACGTAACACTGTTGATTAAGTGTCCATTTGAGCATATAGCTTCAAATACTGCAAAATGAATATCCTAAATGCATGTTGTTTAAGTTATTTATAGAAATGAACAACATGTCTACATCTTCACAGATAAAACCCCACATCTGAAGCTGGGTTTATACTCCTTGGTTAAAAGGGTTACTCTATACACACAGAAGCTACGTACGGAGGCACCAAAACTATGCCAAAGGCTATGCCTGAGCTGAAGTGAGCCTGGAAAAAAAAATGAAACACACATCTGAGTTGAGGTCCCGCATGGGGACTGCAAGAAGTGTGATTGGCAGTTTCCATTTCATCCGAGTTTCTGATGCTCGTAGAGATTGATCAGAGAGAATACGACTTGAAACTGTGTTTGAAAAATACTCCATTATCTTCTCCTTTTAGTAACAAACATCTAGCAAAGCAATCTGCCCTGCAAATCTTCTGCTTACCGTGACGACCTGCATCACAGTGAAGCAAACAACATCAATACAGCGATGTGTTATATAACGAGGTGGACCTTCCCACTGTTATGAGAGAATGTCAACACAATGACATACTGTGCGTACAAGTAAAGCACCGCCGGATGACGTAAGATACGTCTGTCTCTTGCCACAGTCATGTCATCAACATCAAGCCAATGCTGAGCACTTAAAACCTACACTATAAGTTCTACTCCCATCAACACCTTGGTGCCAAGTATAAATCCAGATAAATATCAGCGCTCAAACATGCTCACAATGCTAACGTGCTGATGTTCTACGTTTAGCCTGCTAGGATGCTAATAAGAGCCACTGAGGCAGATGAGAATGTATTTAGTTTTGCAGGCATTTGGTCCTAAAACAAAGTATTTGGAGAAATAGAAATGTTGATGTTGGTGCTCGAGAAAACAGTCAGAGGATCACTAAAGTTATTACGATACATCATGTGGTGATCAAAACGTCTGGACTAAATTTCGTGTTAAACCGTCCAATTGTTTTCCCCTCAAAACGTCACGGTGGCGCTAGTGGAAAAGTTGGAGAATTCAGAAGGATTCCTCATCTGGGGTCCATGAATGACTGAATGTCACAACAATCCATTCAATAGTTGTTGAGATGTTTTCGTCTAAAGAAAAGTGTTGACATGGTCATCCATAGAGCCACAATATCAGGTACATGACTTCTGGGAGATGTCAAGGAATACGCTTCTTTAAATCTTTAGTCTGCTTGTTGATCACTCCATCCACCCCTCCACTACGCCGTTTGCTGTATGACAGTGCTCTTTCTCCACAAGGACTGCAAATGGGTTTGTCAATATGTCATGCATGGTAATTTACAGCCATCATTCATCTCTCAAAAACAGTGATGACTGATGGGCCCATAGATTTTGAACAAAAAAACAAAACAAGTTGATGACAGCTGTGATGAATCTCCAGACGAAGGGGGTTTTGTTAAGTCAAACGCTTGTGAAAAAAAGAGCGATTTCCACTGACGGACTGCTCTACTGTGCTCTACTGTGAATAAGGCTGCGAGGTGAGGTCACGTGTTTACGGGATCATTACAAGAGTGGCCGTCTTTATCTCTCACAAACAATATGTCTGTTGTGATAAACAGTTTTCTTAAGTAGATTTTCTCTAGAGTAGTACATCTCAAAGTGGGGTCCATGGCACTCTGTCAGGGGGCCCGTTTAAATAATTAGCTATAAGTTATAAAATTGTGCTGAATCATTTAAAAGAGCATATTTACAGAGGGGGACCATTTGCGCCAATAAAACAAGAATATAGTCCATTACTCCCACACATTTAGCTATGGGCCAATAAAAGCTAACGTTAAGTCAAATTAAAATGTCTTTCTGTTTATGAAACAGGGCTGGAAAGTTTTATAATACAAATACATTTAAATGGCATTTAAGATTACAAATGGTAGTAAGAAAATGCCTGAACAAGACTCAGATATGATTTTAAGTTAAAATATTGGACTGTATTCAATATACACTGGAGAGGACATTATCGGATAAACAATGTAAGTGATCTAAGGTGAAAAGGGAATTCATTGTTGAAACACCCAATACAGTTGGAGGGTTGGAGAATGATGCGACTAAATTGCTACCCAAGGGAGGAACTCAGGAGTGGTATATAGAGTGATTCACTGCTGTGGGGGAAGTCAAAGAAAGGAACACAAGAAGCCCTCCTCCACGATTTCATCAGGAACACCTATTATTGAGTTATTGTAGGCAAACAGGCACCGAGTAGGATGAAACAACCAGTTTTACTTTGTGTACAAGCTTCATTTGTTTTACAGGTTTCAAAAGAAGAAATCCTTCTGACAATTAGAAGAGCGCTCAGAGCGCAGACCAGGCAAGGCCATTTCCATAAGTGAAAAATAATGCAGGATATCTGCCCCGTGATTCCCACCAAATGTAATAGGTTCTTCCTTGGCCCGTGACACACCCTTACACCAAGTTTCATGAAAATGGGGCGAGAGGTTTTTCCGTAATCCTGCTGACAAACCGCCTAAAACATAACCTCTGTGGCAGACGTAATAAAAGTTTCTTCTGCAACATATAAGGCTCTGCTTTCCCAAAGTGCCATAAGCAAATATTGTGTCTAAGTTTGTCTAAGCACAGGGAATGGCCCATAGTCAAGTCAAATGATGCAACCACAGCACTTCTAGAGAAAAAAAAGCCCTTCTTTAGGTCAGAGAGAGCTCACACATAAAAATTTAAATAAGTCTAGCAATATCTCAAAGACTCCAGAGTGAGGTTATTTTTAAAATAGTGGTTCGAGGTTTTAACAGAATTTGCTTGCAATATCACAAATAACTCCCCTGGACAATACTATGCATTTGTTGGATTGCATTACAGCTGCTAGTTTTTTTCATACTGTATGCAGGTCAGACATCTTAAGTTTCTCATACCATTCCAGAAAATAACTCACGTCATTTGCAATCCAATTTAGACCCATAGATGGGAAAAATATAAAACATTTTATTTCTTTATTATCTTGTTCCTCTGGTTGGTTTAAAAATGATAAATTAATCTATTACGCCCTTACACATCAATACACCATCCTGATGCAGTGGTGCCACAATGTGAAGTGGTGGTTTTATGAAATGGTTAAAGTGTTTACATCCTTTCCTAAAAATATATATTATTTCCCGAGCAGGTTTTTCGCGAGCTAACCCGGTCCGTACCTCATAACACGAGCTCAGCCGGATGTCCAGTTGCTGTCTTGGTGAACTGCAGACGATGATGCTGTTGATTGGACGCCTGCAGACTTCAGAGCAGAACGTGGGAGATGACACCTTGTTCCTTGACCTGCACAGATAAACAGAGGTAGAAGACATTTCTTTTAGCAGCACTGAAGACAAACTAAATGCCACATTTTAATCCCAAATTGAGATTATACTCAATAACATTTACACAGCCAGCTGAATACTACATTATTATAAAATAAATTACATTTATTGTCATAGATTTCATTCAAATTACAAACTAAAACTTCTCAAATTAAGCTACTTTGAACAGCGTTAACATACATAATCATTTGATAAAGTAAGTGTTTTATCATGCCATCTTTTTTCACGGAAATCTCTATAAAAACAATTTGCAATCTTGTTAAAGTCACGTTGTGTTATTTGCAGTTTAACAGATGACAGGTGTGTGAATAATTCACACATACGTGCAACTTGCTAAGCGTTCCTGCCAGTATCTGCACTTAACATATAAAAAGGAGGCTGAAGAAATATGGCAAGACCTGAAGACAGAGACAAAGAGTTAGGGATAGATGGGAATGAGAAAAGACAGAGTAGGCTGAGAAGGAAAAGAGGAAAAAAGGAAGATCGAAGAAAAAGGAGGAGAGGTGGGGACGGAAGGAGAATATAAACTGGAGAACGGGAGATGAAGGGGGGTAAGGGAAGAAGACAGAGAGGGAGAAGGATCAAATTAGCAGAACGCAACACCATGTCATCAAACACCCTGAGTGGGGCTGGACGGAGATCTTCTGGAGTTCTGTAGACACTGCATTTCTGGATAATTAAAGTGTTTTGATGAACTTCACATCCTGCAATCTGTTCCTAATATCAAAGTCAAAGCAATCAGAAGACAGAATGTCTGATATACATGTTTTTTTACAAGCTCATAGAATAAAAAAAAAAGAATAATGCATCAGTTATCAGTGGTAGTTCTCCTCCTATATAGCCACTATAATAATAGGAGCAAAACACCCTTCAGGTCTTCATTGATAAATATATATATAATAATAATAATACATATAATCAATGTGATGACTCTGCATCAGTAGTGGAACAAGTACTTGTGTACTTTAGCAAAAGTAGCAATACCACAGCGTAGAAATACTCTGTTACAAGTAAAAGGTACAAACGTATTAGCATTAACATGTAAACAATGTACACAAAGTTTAAAAAAAGCTTGAGTAGAAGTAAATGTAGTTAGTTACATTCTACCACTGCTCTGCATAAAGCTTAACATACTGCAAACACAGCTATAATATTAATTAAAATAACTTTCTTGCAGAAGATTGAGCTGCTGTGAAGTTACAGTAGGTTTGTATTTTGACCCACAAACTCAAAACTACATAAATACTAATACATCCAGTCAATTAAGTCATAGAAAACAACTATTAGCAGCGTGCAAACACATTATAAATTCACTATGAGATACGATACAAGTAATATTTTACACAAGGACAAATATAACCTCTAATAATCCTAAACATACAATGTAAAATGCATGCTTCATGCACAGAGCTGTCTCCATGTACCTCCAGCTTAGTTAGTTTGCCCCTCATCTTTCTATTTAACTGTATCAAACATTTTGCCTGTCAAAAACACTTTGCTAAAAAGTTCTTCATGCACTCTTGGGCAGAGATATAGTGAAAGCTCTTAATTCAATTCAGCATAGATAAACTTGGCCAGTTATATCTCACCAGACAGTTCAGCACTAAAAGCTTTTTACAGGCTGGTGTTGACAGACAACTTCTCCTAAATAACTTGTACACATCTTTGGAAAAAGGACCAAAATGAGCAAATAACAGCTTTAGCTAGTTTATATGGATCACATATTAGGAGCCAACGACGATGTGATATTCATGTATGTTAGCTGTAACATCTGGCTCACATTATGACTTGTCATATCACGAAAAGCACAACTGTAACTCATAACTTCAGACATACTGAGAAGCCATGGCAGAGAGCCAGCTATCACACTACCAGAGTTTATAATTGGCCCCTGAATGCAGCACCTGTAAACTGTAACGCTATAACGCTAATTAACGTGATAACACATGTGTTGGATAGTGTGATAACATTAATATTAGACCTGCTAACATTACTAAAGTCATTAGTTACTGGTGTTAAGTTATCTCTTGGGCTAACAACTCTACAGAAAAGATATACTTAATTACTTTAAGTCACTTCTCACCACTGCAGCTAATACAAGATTTTAGCAGATGTGCTGACTAGCTAAACTAACGTAGCAGTCTGCTCTAACTTCAAAATAAATTCGACTTATGACAGTACCTGGTCTTTATTTCCCAGTCCTTCTTTGTATTCCTCCCATATATACAGTGTGTGTATCCTCACACACCTGACAGCATGGACAGGTGTTCCTGCAAAGCGTCACAAATGTACTGTAGGTCTCATGCGCACCGTTTTCTACGGAAGAGGATGAGGGCCAAATGTAAAACATGTATTTGCACTCCAAGAATTCTGAGAATAAAATCCGAATTCTGAGTTTTAAATCAAAATATTATGAAATATATATAAAAATTTGAATCTCAGAATTCTTACTCAGAACTGAAATATATTTTTTACAAGTGGCAGGAAGGCTACTGGATTTTCTCCTTGTACCTTAACTATCAGGAAGTAACAAAACAAAGTATTTGTAGAAAATGCTTTTGTAAATCATACGTGTCAACCCTCCCGATTATCCCGTATTTTTACTTCTATCCCGTTTTTCTCCCGTTTAAATATTTTCCCGTAATTATCCCGTATTTTTAACCTTTCAAAAAAAAATAGGCCTAATTAAAAAAAGTGTAAAATGGCCTCCGATAGAGCACATGGCAGTATTATGTTTAACTTTAGCTGAAAAACGTTATCCGTAGAAAACAGGAGCAATAACACAGAGTCACAGTGAACAGGGAGATAGATAGAGACGCAGTTGTACCTGCCAAACAAGTTAAAACTGTATGTAAGTACCAAATGGGAGGAGACCTTCCCTTATTTATTAAAAAGCAGAGTCGGGCAAACTCGTGCTTTTTATAAAGTGTGCCATTCAGATTTTAGCTTTGCACACGGCGGAATAAGCGATGTTCGCCAGCAAGAAAAATCGTCCAAGCACAAGCACGCCAAGAGGCACAAAAACATACACTGTCAATGACTTCATGTGTGATAAGAACTGTGTCGGAGGCAAACCAAGTGACCAAAGCTGAGGGAAAGATGTCGATGCTTTGCGCTAAAAATAATGTAGTCTTCAGCTTCTGCGATGATTTCAGTCGTAGTGTAGCGGACATGTTAGTTACTCTGACTTCACAGGGAAGTCCTCGTCAGGGAAAACAAAAGCCACACAACTCATCAATCATCAAATAAATTGATGATAACTCATCAAATAAAATATATAAATCTTATAAACATGTCTGTACAAGTAATACATACTTTAAATAAACATGTATTTCCTGAATGTATATACCCGTCCCTTATGTGTTAACGTTTACATTGGTGGCTGAGAAAATATGGGCGGAGTCCAGCAAAAAAAGTCCCTTATTTTGAAATTCCAATGTTGACAGGTATGGTGTAAATATATGTATATATATATATATATATAAACTGGTATAAACTGGTATAACTGGTATATATATATATATATATATATATATATATATATATATATATATATATATATATATATATATACCAGTTTGTGGTAGACTGGTGAACTGTCCAAGGTCTTTCCTTCCTTTCACTCCACCGTTGAGAAAATGAATGGATGTATGGACTAGGATTAACTTCACACCCACTTAACACATGTATGTAGCGTGTATAGTACTTGAGATCTAAAATAAAGCAAAGCATGTCATCACTATCACTCAACCTATTGCACTTGCTGTATTGTGCCTTTCATTCGCACGTTGGAGTGGAGGTAGAAAGCTGCTACAGTTTACTCCCAACAGAAGCACAGTGGAATTGACTTATGGTAATTAACGACCTTTGGTGTCAATCGTTCCAGGGAATATTTGCATATTCTCAAAATAGCACTAGAAGTGAGAAAATCAACATCTGCACTTCTGTGAAACTCTCCTTGCTGCTCCTCCTTCAAACACATCATAGCACTGTAGTACAAATCATACAAATAACTATGTATGTTGTACAAATCACTGTAACTTATGCACGGTGTTAATTTGCACCTTTCTCTGTGCAGCAAATAAGTAGGTTCATGAACAAAAGTGCTCATTGTTTAAAAAATAAAGCATGGATGTTTAAGAATTTGGAGGTCCTAATGAACAATGAATTATGTCTTTTCACATGCATTTCCCACTGTACTGCACATACAGCAACATTTAGAACACTTTCGTATAAACCGTCTGACGCTTGCGCTAAATCAAATCAAATCAAATCAAATCAAATTTATTTGTATAGCCCAATACCACAAATTATACATTTGTCTCAGTGTGCTTTACAGACTGTACAGGTTACGACACCCTCTGTCCTTAGACCCTCGCATCGCACAAGGAAAAACTTCCTAAAAGAAACCCCATAATTAAAAGGGGAAACATGGAAGAAACCTCAGGGAGAGCAACTGAGGAGGGATCCCTCTCCCAGGACGGACAGATGTGCAATAGATGTCGTGTGTACAGGACTCATCTGTGAGAGTGTTTGAAATAGTAAGGTTTTAGTGAGCATAACAAGACGTGGATCATACTGCACGAGTTGTGTGAGAGTTTGTAAACAGATGTTTTGATATAATTGTGCAGTTGTTTAACGCGGCCTTCATTTATCAAGTTTTCTTTTGTCAATGTGGAGGCATGCGAGAAAAATAAAGTTAGTAGTTGAGGGACAGCATCTCCACACTTTTAGTTCAAGTTAAAAGGCAACATTTACATTAAGGAAAAATGTTTTTATGGTTTGAGTCAGCTGGATTTTTCTTTCAGCCTCAGGAGCGTCTAAGAGGATTTCTTTAAAATCTCCAGCTACTGGTTTCACCCCCCCCCCCAAATTAACGAGAGATCATATCAGTGCCCAAGCATTGTCTGTAATCTGATGTCTGGCCCTTCGTATGCCTAATAGAAAATCCAGTTTCAAAGAATGTCGAGGTATGTCACTTCCATGTGAGAGTTTTTCAAGGAATGCTTAAAGGAAAGTGTGGATCCACAAGTGAAGTGAAAAAGAAAATAGACAAAGGAAACTTGAAAGTTGCTGATGTTGCATTTCACTGTATAAATCCAAACCCTATTTCAATGGTCGCTTAGGTCAGACAAGTTTCCTTTCTGTTGGAAGACAAGAGACAGACACAATCTGCACTTACAAGGAAGGGTGGTCTTTTAATAATGTCACAGCATAATTGGTTTCTGAAACATTTCATGGCCTTAATTAACTAAATAGGCCTAAAGGAATCAGTGAGGGGCAGGGAGAGAGAGCAAGAAGGGAAGAGAGAGGCAGAGCGAGGAGTAACACAAACGATTGAGATCAGATACCTTATCTCTTCAGTTCACAAGTCTGCTATTCATTTTGTGGTCCTCCTCTCACCCACACTCTCAAAAGGTTTCCTTCTCTCAACTCAAATTAATCAACTTCACATTCACAGGCTGCAGCTCACGCTGAGCGTCTCTGCAGTCGCACTGAAGACTGTGAATGCTCAGTGCTACAATGTAACAAGTGGAGACGATGGCATTTGTTTTGTCTCAAAGTTCAATAGATTGCGAGAGCTGGTTTGTATTAGTTTAGAAAATTATTATTTAAAATACATTTATAAGCAATCTCTCTCTCTCCCTCTGTCTCTCTCTCTGTCTCTGTCTCTGTCTCTGTCTGTCTCTCTCTGTCCTCTGTCTCTCTCTCTGTCTCTGTCTCTCTCTCTCTGTCTCTCTCCTCTGTCTCTCTCTCTGTCTCCCTCTGTCTCTCTCTCTTTCTCTGTCTCTGTACATCTCTCTCTTTCTTCGTCTCTCTCTCTGTCTCCCTGTCCTCTCTTCTGTCTTCTCTGTCTCTGCTCTATCTCTCTCTGTCTCTGTCTTCTCTCTGTCCTGTCTCTATCTCTGTCTCTCTGTCCTCTCTCTGTCTGTCTCTCTCTCTGTCTCTCTGTCTTTCTCTCGTCTTATCTCTCTCTATTCTCTCTCTCTCGTCTCCCTGATGCTCTCTCTCTCTCTCTCTCATTCTCTCTCTCGCTCTTCTCTCTTCTCTTGATCTGTCTCTCCTCTCTCTCTGTCTCCTATCTCTGTCTATCTCTCTCTGTCTTGTCGATGGCTATCTTCTATCTTCTCTGAACTCTCTCTCTTCTCCTTCTCTCTCTCTCTCTTCTCTCCGTCTGTCTGTCTGTCTGATTATCTTATGTCTCTCTATCTCTCTGTCTCTCTCTCTGTCATATCTCTATATCTATCTCTGTACCTGTATCCTGGATGCGATATTCTCTATTCTCTCTCTCTCTCCATCCCTCTATATCTTCTGTCTCTAGTCTATCTATCTTTCTGTCTCTCTCTCTCTCTCTCTCTCTCTATAGCTCCTCTTCTGTATCTCTGTCTATCTTCTGTCTGTCTCTCTCCCCATCTGTCTGACATCCTCTCTCTCTGCTCTTCTCCTCTCTCTCTCTACTCCCTCTCTTGTATCTCCTCTCTCTCTATCTCTCTCTCTCTCTCTCTCTCTATCTCTCTCTGTCTCTCTCCCTCCCTCCCTCCCTCCCTCCCTCCCTCTGTATCTCTCTCTCTCTCTCTCTCTCTCTCTCTCTCTCTCTCTCTCTCTCTCTCTCTCTCTGTCTCTCTTTGTCTGTCTGTCTGTCTGTTGTCTGTCTTTTTAGCAATTTAAGATGCTATAATTACAAAACAACATAAACACAAAGTGATTTAAATCCTAGCCTACCTTAATTGTAATGCACAAATATTTTGGGAGTAACCAAGTCAAAAAGGATTTCTGACAAACATTTAGAATGTAATTACCAATGTTGAACAGTTGCTCATGAATGGAAGTTGTAGGAGATTTGGCTGTTTTAATGTTCCAAGGAAGATTTTTTTTTTCAAGCTTCTTATTTACTGAAATATTGTCCTTTTTTTCATGGTGCTGATATTATGGTCCAATCAACTTGATGTTTTATCTCATTACAGGAAGGATTAAGTTGGCATGTGTGCTGCATCCTTTCATAAGATCAAACTGTATTCTCTACAGCACAGATAATGAAAGTGTTATTCAGTAGATGCTGTTGTGTATTTACAGAATAGTGCTGACGCCTGATGATTTCTTTGTTAACATGTTTTGTTATCAGCATCGCTCGAAGCTATACTGTGATTATGCTTTGGTTAAACAACATGATTACTTACAAGTTACGTACAACTTCAAAAAGAGTTGAGCATAAACACTCATTGTTTTTGACCTAGAAACGTTATTTCGAAAGAAAGCATATGTATTAAAGTTATATCCTCAAGCAGATGCTGCTGAAGTTCATGTTGATACAGTTGATAAGGTCAACAACAAGGGCACGAGTGTTGCACAAATAAGATAAATGGAAACAAAATGGCAGAGTTGTTTAGGAACGAAAAAAATCCACATGTAGCCTTCCTTTATGTGATGCTGAAAGATTTAAAATAAAATCACATCTACGAGGCTGAAGATGAATAAAGTGATTGGTGTAACATGACATACAATAGAACTATAGTAGGTATAAATATCATGAATCAGTTTAAAGTCTAAAACGTGTCTTCCAGACAGTTGAAGAAACATACAGTATTGAGTATTCCTGGTAATATAAAGGCAACATTTCATCAAAATGAATACAATAACAAAGTAGAGAATCAACACTTTGATTCTGGCTTTACAATCACTTCGGGGCGGATAAAATTGTCTGGGACTGGTAAAAGAAAGTAGGCTGGAGCCGGACACCTGCACTGAGTGCACTTTTCTGTCTTTGCACGCTGTAAATTCAAAACAATGGCCTCAGATCATTGGTGTGGTCACAGTAATGTTCTGCTCAGCACTGAACCTTTCACCTATAAAAATCTCACAGGTAGTAATATGAAGAACATGGGTGATGGAGGATGTGCAAGATCCTACCAGTTTTTACACTTTAGTTAGAGGTCGGTGTATGGTGACGAGGGAGGCTTTCCTTTATCCCCAGCAGCTGCTTTTAACTCCCCATTAGGTGGGTGTTAGTCTCATGGCTGGACAGGCATGTGCATGAGTGAATTCAGCAAGCAAAAGAACAAAACAAAGCCTAAAACGTCCTGGGTGCTCACCCTTTTAGGCAGAAACAAGGCCATGAGATGGGAAGGCTGGAAGAGTCAGCTCGTAAGTGAGCTTTACAGTCTTTACAGGAGCAGACAATCCCACTGAAGGCTACAAAGAGTCCAACCACAGACCCTCTGGGAAAAAGCAGATAACAAAACAGAGAAAAAAGGTCAGACAGGGTCAGAGCTTTAAGGTGGTCACACTGCAAGACTGGCTGACTCCTATAGGTGTGTATGTGCAATGTTATAATTTCATCCATCTCATGAATTATTTCCATCTTTTCCCCCGTGCCAATCATTTTGCACTCCATGTGCTGCACTGACAACGACAGACTGATTGTGTTGAGCATAAATTGTGACTGATGCAACCAAACAAATACATTATGCAGACATAACAAAACAAGAGAACGCTATAGGTGTGTTTGGGAAAATTATAAATCTGCTTAGTAAGGTGAGCAGAGTAAACTTCAGATTTAAGAAGGGCGTCCATGATTGACCTGTAGGTAGTGTATGAGTATTTTCCTTCCTTGAATACCAACGCTGATTAAGTAATTAACTGGTTAACGCATATTCTTAACGTATACTGATATTTCCTTGGTTCCACTGACCTCACAGTAAGAGATTTTCAACTCACAGTTTACATTAAGTTAAAACACATTAGGAGTTTTTATTAAATGTGAACGCAGTCATCCAATTATATTTATGAAGCAATATTTTTGGATATTACCTGGTCTCGCTTTATGACTGAGTGGAGAAGAAGGGCCTGGAAAATTGAAAACACTAATTGCATTTCAGTGTGCGATTAAAAGAACGACAACTGCTTGAGCCAGAGACCTGTAAAGAACATTAAAGTCGACAAAGGAGCTGGAATAATAAAAAGCTGTTGAGCTCATTAACTTGCCCTCCTTGCTTCTCTCCTTCCTCCTTTCCTTCCCTGCTTTCTGTTTTCCCTCTGTGACCTCTTCTAACTTTATACTCTTATTCTTTCTCCTCCTATATTTCACCTTATTTGCAATGTTTTCAAACACAATGATATTCATGTCACCTTGTTCTACTTACTTCACCCCCTCCTGCGATGAGATGATTATAAAGCATGTTTCATCTCAGTTGTCTACTGTTAAATGCTAATGACTGATCACATTAGCCATATCCTTTATCATCTCAAGTGCCACAGCGACCCCAAACTCAGCCAATCCCATCGCCTTGTAATTAATGAGTGTTCTGTTAACGATCTTATGCACATGCTCTACTGACTGATGGAATGTTTTGGGAATGTGTTGCCAGGTCACTCTGGTTATTGGGCATCTCGTTAATGATGGAAGGCTCTCCCCGTAACGAGGGGGCGGGGCGGTGGCGCGTGTCCGAGCAGGTGTGGCCAAGGCACTAAGAGATGGCTAATCAAAATGGAATTAGCGGGCTGGTCGCCATCAGATCTGGATGAGGATGTCCCTCATTCAAGGAAAGGGAAACCTTTTACACACATTCATGGTTCCCAGACGTTCTAGTGACTTACGTGATCCCTTACTTTTCCTTGAGCACCACCTTGAGTGTTTGCTTTTGAGTGAAATGTCAACTATTGGTGGAACACCATAAAGCAGCATCATGTCCCCGTCAGGGTGAATTATAATACAGCTTCCCAAAAATGTGCCAATACTTTGGTTTATGACCAAATACCTGCCTCAGCTGTACTTCATGTTTAGTGCTAATTAGCTAATGTTAGCATGCTGACATGGTCACGCCTGCACATTTATGCCACGGCACAAAAGTTTATAATTGATTACTTTGTCAGGTCAGAATGTTGGAAAAGTGGAAACCACGCCCACATTTATACATCTTGCACAACAACAGGCAAACAAACAAACAAACAAACAAACAAACAATTTACAAATCAATAAGGTTCAAGTACATCAAAACAGTAATACAAAAGCCATACTTACTAAATATGAAACATATATGTTATTTATAAACATAATATCATGTTCATCATCAGCGTTTCAGAAACTACATCACTTACGTTCAAAAATATTACAGGAAGTTCGGATGAGATAGCCTTGCACCTACATGATGTGTGTCTAATTAATCTTCTTCATGCTGACATGCTAAACTAAAATGGTAAACATAGTAGTCATTATACTATATCAGCATGTTAATATTGTTATTTCAATTATGTAAGCAGCATTATCATTTAGCTCAAGGCACTTCCTAAAATGCAGCTTTACAAAACAGCTAGTATGGCTGAAGAGTCTTTTTTATTAAATACCTGGTTTTCCCTCAACATGAGAATAAGGTGGAGAGGCCATGGCATAATTCCAAACTATTTTGCCCAAAATAAGGTCCGCAGGAAAAACCTCATCTCTCTCATGCACCACATGCTTTATTTATTTTCTTCCTTGAAATGCCTCTCCTCTTTTGTCATCACTCCAGTCTTTATCACTTCAAGTCCAAAACAGACTCTCCTGCTCTTTCCAGCCCTCAGCGTTTGTGATTTTGCTGTGAAGGCATTTCCTCTGTTTGTGGTGGCCATTCGTTCGCAAATCCAAAGCTTTCTTTACCAGCTTGTCCTTACTCTCAACTAATGTGTGTCTGAGCGAGGAAGTCTATTTCTTCCCGGATTTTATTTTTCGTTGGAGGCTGAAGGTCGTGATGCCTCCTAATCCGTGATGATTGGCTGGCTGCTGGCTACCTCCAAATATGGACAGCTGCCCTTTTGCCCTTGTGCTGCTGCAGTCCTCAAGTCTAAAATCCCACACCCTGCTCCCACTTCCTCTACCACACACACACACACACACACACACACACACACACACACACACACACACACGCACACACACACACACACACGCACACACATCCTCTCTCCTCTTACATCATCATGCCAAATCTTTCCAGTGCAGCCAATAAAATGTTCCACTGAATTCATAATACATCCACTACTTACAGTACACTGTAAGAATATATTGCAACAATATATTGTTTCAATTTTTCACTTTGCATTGACCCTACTACACAAGTTCAACAACAACATGGATAAAAATGTGTTTAATTTATACATTTCTTGTGTTAACTGTAGTTTTGAGATCAACAAATGCATGTTTTATCACAGAAGAGTTATGTAACTCATTCATGTGTCTTACCTTGGCGGAGAATTAGTGTAAAACGAGGAAAATATGCTCAAGAGATAAAAAGTCGATTCTGCTTCTGGCTGCTCTTTTTCTGCAGGATCTTGAATCAAGTTCACAAAAAAAGATACAGGAAAATGATCTGATTCAGCCCGTGTATCTGAGCAGTATATCATCTTCCCTTTTCAAATATATTGTATTACTCAGTCCCTTGAACTTAAACTTGAACCCTTTGAGAGAACTTCAACAATTACATTTAATAATGGGTACATAACTCAGTAGCATAAAAAACTTAATGGGCGCCAAGTCTTCTCAATATTACAGCAATATTTTCCTCTGAGATTTAATCAAGCCATCTGACGTTTTTAAATATGCATAGATTTGGTAGATATTAATTTTTAAGGGTTACCTTTCACATTCATGTATTCACATCCCCGGCCCAAAAATATTAATTCACCTAACACCCTCATTATTTCAACCATGAACTCAAACTCACCTCATACTATACCTATCAATATCATTATTACCCCGTCTCACCACCAGCAGCATCTTGTCCTCACACCATTTTATTAATAAAACTATGACGATGTAATATTTTCACCAATGATCGTAATGTCTTGTCCCAGGTAATTCCAATTGGGAAGCCTGACGACTCATTTCAGTGCAGAGTGAAATGGGAAAGTGACCAGGGCTGAAAAAAAGATAGAGACCTATTCAATTACTTTTGAGGTGAGAGGACGACCCATTTACTATATATATGATTGGCAATAACACCATAAAAATCAGGAAGCTGGGAAACCAAGATAATTTCCCAGTCATATATTTCCTAATATAAATACTGGCGGCCACTGAGGGGAAAAAGTGGAGGAATTGAAAAAACTACTACAAGAGACTTTACTGTATTTGTCACATTAATGCTCATCTTTGGGACTGTACCACCGTACACTTCAAACTGTTCCTCATACTCCGTACTGTGAACCATTGCACATTCCTCTGACAATTCAATCCTACAACTTCTAAAACTGCACAGCTCTTCATTATTACTGTACATATTTTTCTCAATAATTTGTCTAAAACTTTTTTTTCTTTTTCTTTGTATATTTATGTTTCTTGTACACATTTCTATTATTATTTTGCAATTGTAATATTTGCTCATATTTATATTTACATTATATTCATCTTACTTTGTTTATGTATGCACATTGCTGCATTCTAATTTATGTTGTGAGTTTTGGTTCTGTGGAGACCTGGAGATCTACAAGCATTTATATCGTTCAATAATTGTTTTTGAAACTTCAACAAAGTCATGGCTTCTGACTTTGCACAAGAGATAATAGCGTTGTCCTCCGGAGTAGATTCAGGTAAGTCATGCTCATATTGATGTTGTGTGTTTTAAGCAAACTAGCCCAAATGCTTTTGCCTGAAGTGTCTCGCCTTAAGTGTTTTAATACACTTATTTATTTTTGCTTTCTTCACCTGAATTCTCCTCTTTGCAGTCAGTACTGATATAATCTGCAAAACAACAAGTTAATGTTATAATTCTTATGTGTAGTGAATCTGAGCACATAACGGATCATCATACATATACATGCTTCATTATTAGTAACTAAATGCACTTGCATGACATCAAGAAAAGTTGTTCACTGGGTTTTTCTCATTTGTAGTGAACAAACTGATGGATCTCAAGACACGGAGGAGGACAAGTAGAGACACTAATGTCTCAGGATCACCGACCAAAAAAGGGTAGAAGCTACATCCGCCACTCCGCTGACCCCTGCAACAATGTGCAGGCGATAGTCAGTGTGAGGAAGAGGAGGAGTGGTGATGATGAAAAGTTCCCTGGAAAAAGGATGAGTAGTAACCTCTCCAACCCCACTGAACACTGTGAGGTTTCAGTAGAGGATGTCAGGATCAAGAGTCAAGAGAGTCGAGAGAATCGAGAGAGTCGAGAGAGTCGAGAGAGTCAAGAGAGTCAAGAGAGTCAAGAGAGTCAAGAGAGTCAAGAGAGTCAAGAGAGTCAAGATAAATAAAAGAGTCAAGAGGGTCAAGAGACTCAAGAGAGTCAAGAGAAAGGCCCAGCAGCAGCACCACCACAACCATGGTGGCACGTGCCGTGGTGGCAATGGTGGTGGTGGTGGTGCTGCTGCTGCTACTGCTCCTGTGCCATAGCAGCAGAGCCTTTCTCTTGACTCTCTTGACTCTCTTGACCCTCTTGACTCTCTTGACCTTCTTGACCCTGACATCCTCCACTGACACCTCACAGGATGCAGTGGTGGTGGTGGTGGTGCTGCTGCTGCTGCTCCTGTGCCATAGCAGCAGGGCCTTTATCTTGACTCTATTATTTATCTTGACTCTCTTGACTCTTTTGTTTATCTTGACTCTCTAATGAGAAGGACAGGTGTGTGTCTGTGTGTATAGACACTAATCACTAGAATGGGACACAGCTGGAGGAGGCAGCAAAGACACAAGGGCATGATAGCTGTAGCTGTGTCTCAATTCAGGGGCTGCAGCCTTCGGATGACGCAGCCTTCGCGGTCTTTGGAGGTCGGGTCCTTCATATACCACGAAGGTTGAACCGAGCGGTCTACGAAATGAGACTGTCCGGTCTACGGGGGATTTCCTGGTACGTCACCAGCTGTTCCCGCCCCTACCCTTTGCCGCTCCGGTCGCCTAGCAACTCTCAGAAGTTATCAAGCGCAGTTGACGGCTTACTTTAGCATTTTTTTCCCAGAGAACGGAACGAGAGATAATACTTTTATTTTTTTTATTTTCAATCTTGATTGAAGATATGCTTTATCACCGGCGCATAATGTATTTTAGACAGTGGAGGGGCATCTCATACACACTCTGGAGACGCCCCCCCCCCTGCACATGATGCATCAGGAGACACCAGGGGCTTTATTGTGGCAGCCCATCCAAGTCCAGCAGCAAACTTTATCTGTATATACTGTAAATGTTATATGTTATAATGTTATATTATCAACTCGCTCGAATAGCTAACGATACAAATGTTATAAAATCAAAGGACCCTAAAACATAAAATCTTCGCTAAAATGACGGTTAAGTTACGGGACGTTAGTGCCGATGCTAGTTAAGCTAGCTGCTAGGAGCTGCTGTACGATGCAGCTTGGCTGCCGGCATCCAACCTAAGTTAGCCTTTGAAAGTAGAACTTTTAAGACCTTAACTTTCAAACCAAAGAGTTTTAAATGTTGATTCATATTTGACATAGATTGTGGCGATTGTATAGATAATGTATACTTCATATTACCTGCTTGGTTTTCTGACAGTTGAATATCACTTAAAAAGTCCAGTGCAATCGTTCGGATTGATTATACACATTTTATTATTACTTATATGACGGAGGCAGAAGAGAGAAGAGGATGGAGGGCAGGGAGAGGATGAAGAGCAGGGAGAGGATGGAGAGCAGGGAGAGGATGGACAGACTCTTCTCTCTGCTGGAGAAACTTGTTGACAAATGAAATGTAAATTCATTTGAAATAAATAATATGTATAATGATGATTATATTGTGTATTTAATTTACTTGAACTATAAATGAAAATTAATGAAGGTTCAAGAAGGATTTATTTTGTACATAAGATTGATTAATTTAGAAAAGGGACTATTTAATTTAGAAAACTGATAAACTGACTGGTGATAAAGCATATCTTCAATCAAGATTGAAAATAAAAAAATAAAAGTATTATCTCTGGTTCCTTTCTCTGGGAAAAAAATGCTAAAGTAAGCCGTCAACTGCGCTTGATAACTTCTGAGAGTTGATGGGTGATGGGAGCGGCAAAAGGTATGGGCGTGAACAGGAAGTCCCCTGTAGACCGGTTCAGCCTTTGCGGTATACAGAGGACCCGGCCTCTAAAGACCGCGAATGCTACGTCCCCTGAAGGCTAGTAGCCCCTGAATTGACACACAGCTGGTGACTGGCGGGGCAAACAAATCACAAGAGGCGGAAAAACACAGACAGGAAGTAACAATAGATATGACACAAAGGGGAGTACCGTAAAAGAGAGCTGAGCCAGAAGGCAAAGCTCTCGATCTTCCGGGCGATCTTCCTTCCTACCCTCACCTATGATCATGAAGGCTGGGTCATGACCGAAAGAACGAGATCACGGGTACAAGCGGCCGAAATGGGTTTTCTCAGGCAGGTGGCTGGCGTCTCCCTTAGAGATAGGGTGAGAAGCTCAGCCATCCATGAGAGACTCGGAGTAGAGCCGCTGCTCCTTTGCATTGAAAGGAGCCAGTTGAGGTGGTTCAGGGCATCTAGTAAGGATGCCACCTGGGATCCTCTCCTAGGGAGGTGTTCCAGGCGCGTCCAGCTGGGAGGAGACCCCAGGGAAGACCCAGGACTCGGTGGAGAGATTATATCTCTTCACTGGCCTGGGAACGCCTTGCGATCCTCCAGTCGGAGCTGGCGGATGTGGCCCGGAGAAGGGAAGTTTAGGGTTCCTTACTCGAGCTGCTGCCCCCGCGACCCGACCCCGGATAAGTGGGAGACGATGGATTGATGGATGACAAAGGGGAGTGAACCTTTAAACCTAAAACAGGAAGCAGGAAAACCAAGATCATGATATGCTGATGTTGTACATGAAAATATTGTGACTGTGGAAATAAATTGACTGGAGAAATAAATTGACTTCCTTTGACTTTCTGCTGCTGGGGTTTATGTTTGGTAAAGCTGTGTGAGAGTGAAATGTGAAAGCTGTGATATCATGCATGTTTCAGTAGGCCTATTCATAAATAAGCAACCGTAAACTGGGGATTGAAAGAGGTCAACAGCTAAATATTATCACAGTTTTGCAAAAGGTATTTCTGTCTAGTTGACAGCTACCTCATTGAAGTCCTTCAATTACTTGTAATGTGTAAAACTTCATAAACAAAGCTCCTGACATCAGTTGTTCATACGATCAGACTGGATTTACACAGAACGTAACACTAGAAGAAAAGGTGCAAAAAGGTGCAAAAGAGGATTTTCTCTCATTTTCACTCTTCAAATTTATTTTAGAAATTGAATTTGAGTTTCTTTTATAAAATAGAACTGAGAGACAAAGAGAGCAATTTCTGAATAAATTACATTTAAAAATAAACAGCTGGATGTCATTTTCCTGCACTGCATAATCCATCAGGAAGCCCTGTGTAAATCTGTATTGCAGCTTGATCCTATAGTGAAGCCAGTCGTAAAACTCGTTAACTGTATACGAGCAAGGGGACTTCAGCGTCGGTAATTTATTAAGTTCCTTAAGGAAACTGATGCTGATCACCAGGACTTGCTTTACCGCTCTCATATCCGCTGGTTAAGTTTGGGGAAAGTATGTCAACGAGCGTGGGAGCTCAAAGAGGAGATTAGCTAATTTTTTAAGTTAATCAGGAAAGCTGACGATATTGACACACATGAATGAGCTGAACATGAAGCTACAAGGGAAAGGGAAATGTACACACGTGACGTTGAAAGAGGCCCCTCGACATATGAAGAAATACAGCAAATCACTGGACGAGCTGCACGGAGAATTCGGCCGTAGGTTCTCTGATTTCGAAAAAAATGGACAAGTCACTTCAGGTGGTGTCATGTCTCCTGTCACAAGACTATGAAACAACGGCGCATGAGTTTGGAAGCCAGTTTTGCAAACATTAGGAGGATGGCATAGAGGATGCTGGCGTTGTTTGGTTCCACCTACGTGTGTGAGCAGACGTTCAGCCTGATGAACATCAACAAATCACCCGACAGATCCCAGTTAACTGATGAACACCTCAGATCTGTCCTGAGAATTGCCTCAACCAAACTGACACCAAACTTTGATGCACTGTCAATAAAGGTTGACCAACAACAGTGTTCCCACTGAAAGTAAATGCAAGTTTTCTTTACTTCACACAAACACTCTCCATCTATCTACCACCAGCCCGGCCCGTGTGTCAACAATATGTCTGTATGATTTGCAATATTTTGCTTAGCTTCCCATCTTTTCCAACCAAAATTAAGTATTTGTAAAGGTTTATTTCAAAACTTGAGTTGCATATGAATACATATGAAAAAGTCAAGACTCATACACATTTCTAACTTCTGTTTTACAAATGTAATATTGTCTAATAAGGACTTCAGGGGGCAGCAGTGTATTTGGCAAAAAACAATAAATATACAATGAATTACTGTGCAAGGTGTTGTTTTTCAGGCTGTTGACTTCTCAATTTAGAACAGATTTCCTCATTCCCCCAATTGGACTCAGTGTAGCTGGTAACTCAATGTTGCGTAATACTATATGATGCTGTGCTGATAGGAGACAGCTTTTCAACTCCAGATGTGTCTGCAGATGTCACTTGCTAGCAATTCAATGGCAGGTGGTGCAATTTTCTTTTATAGCAAATGCACTGAACTGATAAACCAATGATCCATCATCAGCCCATGAGAATAAATACCATATATCTGTGTACTGAAATTGACATGAGTAATTCTGGACAGGGACTCTTTTAATAGAGAATACAAAGCACAGTCCAAATGCCTGATGAATGAAGTGCAGCAATGGGAAGAAATGCCAACAAACAAAGGTTTTATCTTGGGTCAGATAGCTCTGTTTCTGCCTGAGCCTGCTTGTCCCAAAATGGCTCCATTAGCAAATACAATTTCAGCCGTTACAGACGACTGAAACCCCTATCAGAAGGAAGCACACATTGCAGACTGAGCACACACACATACACATACCCAGAGGCAGGTGTGCATGCTTCTACACCACATACACAAAGATATGGACACATACACTCCCACACACACAGTATTGTTTTGCTCTTAAACAACTTGATCCAGTGCCAGATCTTAAAAACAGCCTTTTGAACACAAGAGAAAAAGGCTAAAGGTGCATTATATGAAGATCCTGCAGAAAATATCTGGAAGAGCAATCATCTCTAAACAGCCCACCTGCTTATTAATCGTGTATCTTAGCTGTGTTTGGAATTGTAAGGCAGAAATGGAGAAGAAAATGGAAATAAGGGAAAACGGAAGAAAAAAGGGGTGAAAAAAAAAACATGAGAGAAAATGGGATAGAAAGAGAAAGATAAAGAGAAAGAGATTAGTGTTGGCAGATCTTGTTTCTCAACATTGTGTTGGGGTGAAATGTGTTGTGTTAGCTAAAAATCAGCCCCGGCTAAGCAGAAAAGCATTTTTCTCTGTTGCTGGCAGAGGATTTGTGGAACTGTGTGGCAGCGGCTTAAAGAGACATAAAAAGAAACATTCACCTTCATTATTGTCTACATTCTTTCAATCTGAAATGTTGGCTGAACCTAAAAGAAAAACCTATTAGTGATAACGCTATACGCCTGTAATTGCTTGCAGCTACCTTTAGCAGCTGGAGGATCAGCACATACTGACTGGAATCTAAATGACAGAAACACTTAAACCCGCATGAACTGGATTGTTTGGCCACCAGGGGGCAGTGGAAACACGCTTTAAACACATCAGTGGCGTATTATCTCGTTTTAAGTTGATATGCAAACTTGACGGAATATGAAAACAATGCGATGAAAGACGCTGAAACGATCCATGGAGCTGAGGGAACTGCAGAGTCGGGTTTAAGTCTCGGAGGGTTTGTTACTACAAACGACCCCACAAGTCATGTGATCCGTTGTCATTTTACATATTATGAAAAACTCACTTTTTCAGTTCTTGCGAGAATTGAGAATTACCTTTGCAAACATACGCCATATTTTTCTCGCAAGCCAATCAGAGCAGGTTGGGATTTTTCTTAAAGAGACAGGCGCTAAAACGGAGCGTTTTATACAGAGAGGAATACAGGTATATTCTGACAGACGGTTAAACATTAAAGCATGTAAACATGTTGTAGCAGTAACCCAAAATACCAGTATGACTGAAAATGTTGAATAATATGTCCCCTTGAATGTGAACATTTTGAATACAGGCTCTTTAAAGAACTGCCCATGTGTTCATTGTAGTAGCGGTTGCTTCGTACACAAGTTCCAAGTTCCTGCTACACACATTGACCCTCTCTCTCCTGGCATCGGCGGCAGAATTTGACAAAAACGAAGAGTCCATTGGGGAAACTCATTGCAACATAGTAACTCAGTTTGTTGTCTTACCAATGCTGGCTAAGTCTAATGATGTAATGATCCGGGTAGAGCAGCCAGCAGCTCTGCCGTCCAATGCTGATGGCTGAATGAAAGAAACAACCCATGCCAACTGAAACAAGGCAGCACTTGACTCATTAGCATGACTGACTGACTAGAACAAGTAAACACATTAGATTTGTCTTACGAGTCCTTCCAAACCACGGTTCGATTGTGCAACACACATCCAGAGCAACCCAGTGGGTCAACTACATAAAATCCATGAAAAGCTAATTTTGTAAACATGAATGCAGATACTGCTCTCATTAATTTCATGTTATTGGCTTTGGTTTTTATTTTTGAGGTGAATGGATTGATATTTATTCAAATCACAATTAGCTGTTAGCAAAGGCAGCACACACATTGGATGGATGTGCAGATGGAGGCAGTGAAATCCTCATCAGCCATAAAAGTCACAAAAGAAAAGCATGAAAGGGAGTGATGCAGAGATGGACTCTGTTTTCTCCTTGGTTTGCTCTTGAAGCTACTTCCTCTACCTGCGGTGTCCCTCCAAATTAACTTCTCCCTGAAGCTTCTCCCATAATGGAGTGATTCTGGTGGATCTGTATAGCTTAACGATAAACATTCATTCAAGTCAGCATGGCAGCGTTACAAAATGAACTCAGTCACACTTTCCTTACAATGATGATGCAGAGAGAGCCAGTACATTATGACTTATAGTGTGTGTGTCTGTGTGTGTGTGTTGCCTTGTTATTATTAATTGTGTTTGACAGCCTGTGCGTTTCTCATTCTCTCTCCAACTGGAGACATCTGCTTTTCATTTAGACCTCACAGCCATAGGGAACCCCTCTCAAGACACACAGAAACACACACAGAAACACACGTAGAGTATACACACATATGCATAAGAAGGCCCACCTTTTGACACCCATATACAGAAGTCACGTTTAAAACATGAAGAACGGTGTATTCCAAAATGCTCTGCATCACAAGCAAGGCTTCTACAAGTTATTAAGGAAAGTCCCTTTTATTTAAGCATCAAATCCAGCCAAAGTCAAGTCATTCATAATATGAAATTGTATAACATATCCTATAGCGCATACAGGTGTTTTGAACAATACCATATTTAAATATAAAACTTTGCTGTTAAAGGAATTCATTTAACTCCAAAATCACGTTTCTCCTTCAATCTAGTAAGTTCAGCACTGATTTGTAAAGAACACATTTCCCTTAAGGGTGAAACTCCAGAAAGCCAGGATAAGCAAAGACAAATGCCAAAGGACTAAAAGCTGAAATTGCTCCATTAACACTGACTCACAGACCAACTTTGTGGACAAAGTGGCTGAAATGATTTGATATGGAGCTTGTAAAAACATCACTTCATGTCAAAGCTCAAAGCAGCTTTTCATCAAGAGAATAAACCCTGTTTTGTCTTTTCATCTCTTTCTTGCTCTGGGACACGCTCAGTTGTGTTTTCACAAATGTTGATAATGTTTGATTAAAATCCCACCATGAAGACAATTAAATCTTTCTGCTCCAATTTGCTGATGCTGCTGTTGGTCTATTCCAAGATAATTATAAGCTAATCATTGGTTCACCCGGGTCAGTAAGAATAGCTCCATGACTACAACATGTGTTAATAAGAGAGGCGCACAGAGAATACAATAAGCCCTCCTAACTGATCTACATGCACACACACACACATAGAGTTCCCATTAATGCAGAGAGGGCAGTTTTTTAATACTCCCCTAACAGTAGCCAAGCCACCAAAGACCGCCAGGTGATATTTATATTGACTCACATGTTATTGGAAGGAAAGCCTCCAGGATTCGTTGGTGATTCTGGGGACGTGTTTGTGTTTTATCAGACTCACAGTCGCTGGGGACGATTGTATCAAAGCAGGTTTTATAATGCACAACTTATCTCGCTGTGGAGTATATTTATATACAAATCACTTATATCTTATATTAGCAAACACTTCCAGAGAAAACATTTTTAAAATGTGTCTTCCCCCAGGCAGCCAATGGCATCAGTTCATTTCACTACCCAACCCAATTAACAATGTTTCACCTTTATTCTATTAATTATTGTTGTCAATGTTATATATATATATATATATCATATTATTAAAGAATATATTATATTGCAGTGGCTTAATGACTTAATGTTAACTAAATTTGTCTCACCTGTGCTTCAAGTCAAAAGGTGCCATGAAAAAGTTATATTTATGAGCTTCATTAAACGAGTTGTGAAAGCAAGTTTCAAGCATCTGCAGGTGTGTGCATTGAAAGGAAAACAATGGGTGTGAGGAGGGATGGGAAAGAAAAACGTTTGCTATGGTTTGGAAAACACACAGTAACTACACAATGTATGCACAAGGTGTAGTTTATAGGCTGAAACATATAAAACACAGGTGTTTTCCTTTATTGTCAGACGAATACAGATAGTTCTTTCATGCAGTTTTTCCTGCACCACGGCAAAAGCTTTTATCCGTTCTTACTGTTTACATAATAGTTTTTGTCTGTAAAGTTTCTGATGATTCGAGAGAAAGGGAGCAACACAAACAGTTTCGTACGCCGCGTGGATGAAAGATTCAATACCACAGGTGGATTGCAGGCTTATCAAGTGTTGGTGAACACTCAAACCAGGAGAGCAACACAGTCTGCAATTTGTCCACCCCCCACCATTATTTCACTTATAAGACAGAAAACCAACAAAGGTACAGAACCACCATGTTTCCCCCCCCCCCCCGTCTTTAAACGTTATGCTTCAATGTCCCATCTGGCTTCATCAAATCTTTACACTTCTGCAAACAATTAAGTAAATCTCAAGTGCATGTCAGAACATATCAATTACTGTCATTTGTGTGAATATCCGTCAGTAATACGTGACAAAATATGTCCATTTATTCATTGAAAGAGAAAAAGCATTTTTTTTTTCTTCATTGCTTTATTTTCACAGTAATGAGGTCTAATAAAACAAAAGCACAGAGTTCAGTGTTTTATATTGTATTCAAGTGTGTGTGTGTGTGTGTGTGTGTGTGTGTGTGTGTGTGTGTGCGAGTTTGGGAACACTGGGGCTGTTTAGTCAAGTAGCTGATTCAGCACTTGAGTATTTTTGGGACTCTATTCAAGGTTTCCGTCTCTTCCCTCCAGACACTCTCTACCCGGCATCTCTTTTATCATCCTTACACACCTCCGTTCTCTTGTGCAGCCCCTTCCTATTCTCTCAACTCTTCCCTCAGTGGATCCAAGTTCTCTGTTCTCTCAAAGAGAAGAAAAAAGGGAAATATTTCCATTCAATGACCATTCAAGCTTGCTGTACATGATACACAGAAAACGAGACACCACAGAGAATAATTCAAAACTAAAGGGTTCTTGAGCAAAGCTGCACACTTTGTATGTCAGTTTAAAGTAGTGTACATGACATGCACACTGCTTGTTCCATTGCAATCTCTTCTTCTGAAATATCTCAACAACTGTTGGAGAGGTTGTGATTGCATTAGACATTCATGGCTGACTTTTCCACACGTGCCATAGTGAGGTTGACATGAGGTTGAATGTTTTGACAACTGTCGATGGATCGCCATGAAATTTGGTTTGTCCACGTCAGGAGGATTTGTTATAACTGTGAGGATCTCTTCACTAAACGTGTTACTTGTCCATTACGTTGGTGTATGACCACATACCCGCACAACTAACAACAGTCCCATCAGCCTCAGCTGCACATTGTATGGAGCATGCTAACATACTAAAGTAAGATGAAGCTGGTAAACTTTATACCTGCTCAACTTCAACATGAAATAAGCAAATAGCTCACTTTACCTTAAATGTATATACTGCTTAATTTCATGCGTTCTCAATAATTGTATGAGTCACAAACACTGACATCCGATGAATCTGATTAACAAGAAATTACACATCACTATCAGCAACTATGATAAAGGAATAAAGATATCCAAATTGATCCCTGGTGTAATTATTGAAATATGTTTTCTCTAAAAGTGAAAGTAAGGTGTATGGATGAAATGTTCTGTCTTCACTGTGGTAAACCTGTCAACTGTGTTTAAAAAAATAAAGAAAATCTACTTGGAAAGTACTCTGGATTTGACACTAATGTGTATGGATGGTTATGAGCAGGGATGCGAAATATGCATTTCAAGCTGTCCATATTTGGCAGTTCAAAGCAATGCCAGAAAGACATCTTTCAGTTTTATTGGAATAAACATGCACAGACACATATTCACACACACTCACTAATGTTCTCTGACAGACAAGTGTGGAAGACGTGCATATGGACTTATATTGTCTCCCAATTACAGATCAGCTGAAATCAGGTTAGAGGAAATTACTGTTGCTCACCAAAACACTCATATGCCAGCTGATTTGCAATAAAGCCAAATTACAGTGAGGGTGAGAGATAATGTGGTAATACGTTTAAAATGTCAATGGAAATGCTGTTTGAAAGAGAACCATTAGTGTTTAATTTCATGGGTTTGAAGTAAATAAGTAAAACAAGATGTTGTAGGTTGACTATGCATACTTCCATGCTCTTACAACAAATACTTAGAACTAAAACTCTGCCATCACATTCCATGTGATTTATTACAATCCCAATAGTTGACAACATCACATTTTAGGTTTAAAGAAGGACCCTATGCTATTCCTTTCCTTTGGCCTTTGAAGTTGGTTATCTTCTCAGCAGGGTTTTGCAGCTGTGATAGCTACTGTGCTTAAAATGAATCCATATATTAATAATGTCAGAGTTCTGTCTCTTTCTCTGGGATGCAACATTAGAGGAGAGGAAAAGTTTTAATCCATGCATAAATGATTAGAGAGTTTTGTTACCGAAGGATTATCATTTCTATCCCCTCTGCACAAGTACCTTTGATCCTCTCTCTCTCACACACACACACACACACACACACACACACACACACACACACACACACACACACACACACACACACACACACACATACACACACACACACACACACACACACTTACATTTTTGACCAGCAAAGGCACTTGTGTTGACACCCAAGGAGAATCCCGCAGATCAATGCATGTGCACACGCTGCTCTGTGCTGCTAAAAAGTGTGAAAGTGTACCCGTGCGTCTACGTGTGTGTTGTTGTATGTGACACGATCAAAGGTACTTGTGCAGGAGGGATAGAAATGATAATCCTTTTGTAACAAAACTCTCTAATCATTTATGCATGGGTTGATACTTTGCCTCAGCTGAAAGAGAGCTCACCAGGGACAGAGAGAGAAGCAGAGAGAAAGAGGAATGTAGCAGATGCAGAACAGCGACAGATAAGCACTGGGAAGTCTTCATAGTTAGCACATATTCAAATGTATAAATATATAAATATTCAAATGTATCAGAGCATCCCAGGTACTCCTCACTCGGACTTTGCGTGTGCAGGATTGAGCTGGATGGACGTAATTGCTTTATAAAGAAACTTAGATTGCATTTAACTTTTTTTAATTGTGAGAGAAAACAATTATTATTGTTGATTACCTGGAATAACTAAGTGTGTGCGGACACTGTTTGTTGTGCATGTTACTGGTTGTTACAGCTGAACCTTATGCTCGTCTTTTCCTATTTAGAAACAGATTCATCACTTATAGCTTGTAGCCACAATTACACTTTTTCATTTCTCCCCCTGGTAACAAGTGTAGTTTGAATTCTCTCATCGGCATCGACAGCCAACAATACAACTCCAGAGATTTAGACAAATGACCAGATTCTGGACAGTTCAAAGATAACATTTCACTTGCTCCGTCTATAAATCATGTGTGAAAATTAATGAATTTTATATTTGGCTACTGCGGCACCTCTTTTACCGTAAATCTCCTAGCAACAACAGATTGAATTGGGCTCTTTTTTCGCTCTAAGAATAACTTCTTGATGATTGCTTCCGAAGTGAACAAGTTATGTGAGCAGATTGTCAAGTGCTCGACAAAGAGCGCGAAAGGATAATTATGGGTCAAAATTATGGCTTTTAATAATGCTCAGAATGGGCTCCACCATGGCTTTCGCTTTTTATTGGCACCCTAATAAAAGTTACTTTAATGTTTTTCTTTTCCCTTCTGGTGTTCTGAAAGAGCTCCACTGCTGTCAGTGCTGAATGTGTTCTGCTGCTTTATTGTGCTCATCAGCATTCAATTCAATGATAATAATTCAATAACACCTTTTAACATGATGTGATTTCAGATCAACACACAATGTGCTCTTATTTAGTACTTTACTTTATTAATAAAGTTGTATCATACAGGAAAAATATGCAAAAAAATAAATAAAATGTAGGAAATGCCTATACATTTTAATTAACTATGGATTCTAAAATAAGAAGTTGTCAATATTTGCAGAGTCCTTGCACATGTATTGTATTTGGTGTTTGTGTGTGTGTTCAGTAAATGTTGAAGGCAGCAGCTTGCTCACTGACAGCATTCCTCTGCTGCGTTGAGCGTTCGTTCTGCAGTCAATATCTAATTTTCTTGTTTTGCCAGGTAGAACAAACAAGAGAGAAATACTCTTCCAGTGTTTCTCACACTCTACCTGTTACGGGAAACTTCATTTCTGCCTTTCTACTTTTTTCTCTTCCGTTTCCTTCGCTCTCATACACACAAACAAACACACTTTTATTCCATTCTTTGACTGACAGACCCTTTTCCTTGACCATATTACATGTAGCTGGGAGCTAACACTAAATTAATTTGGTTTCTAATTGATTAGTTAATCTTATCCTGCAATTGCCACACTCGGCTGGGATTTACGACGGTCACATCGGCCGGGGGTTTAATAGGATGCAAATAAACATACAGACAGCAGACAGTCTGACACACATACTCACACATGCACACACACTTTTTTTCTTAATCAAGGTATAATGGTGTGTCTCCCTTGGGCTCTTGGTATTTACTTTAACAAAACAAAACCTGCAAATGACGAAGAAAACAAATTAAGAGGATATATTTTCTCCCGCCCTGCTGCTTCTGTGTGTGTGTCTGTTGCCGTGTTCTCCTTTGATCATGTTGTTGCGTACATGTACGTTCACATTAGGGTGTGTGTAGGTGTCTGAGCTTCCATTTATAAATTATAGAGAGCGAAGGAAAATATGTATTGAGGTGGAATGGATCGGAGAGGCGAGACATTAGTATTTTTGCCAGACTTTCTCTCCAGCTTGTTAAAAGCAATTGTCTGGACAATCTGTCATCCGGCCACACACACACACACACACACACACACACACACACACACACACACACACACACACACACACACACACACACACACACACACACACACACACACACACACACGCACACACATGCACACACATGGACACACCAGTGATCACCAAGCCTTTACCAAACAGGAGGCCTGGCTAGCCTGACATGTTGTTAACCTAAAGTAATGTTGTATTTTGCTAAAATGAGGATGATAATTGGATTAGGCAGCATGCTAGTAGTCATAGAAACATTCTGGATGGCTTGATATGGTGTTAGCTGGTGGAAGTTGGTTAGCATGCTATTAGCTTGTAGAGATATTGTGGTAAGTGCCTTAAACCTGCATCCTCTCTAACATCCAGCAGGGGGCGACTCCACTGGCTGCAAAAAGAAGTCAGATTGTATAGAAGTCTATGAGAAAATGACCCGATTTCTTACTTGATTTCTTACCTCAGTAAACATTTTCCTAATGGGTTTATGATCTCAATATCTAGTTCAAAGTCTTCTTCAATACAGCACGATGTCCATTTTGTAAATTATGATCCCATTTAGAGTAAAATATACGATAAAGCAGGGTATGCTTTAGGGCGGGTCTACTATATGATTGTCAGGTCACTACCACGGTGCTCTCCGGTTTAGGTGCTCTCCATATTTTTGTCTTAGAACTTAAACCCTTTCACAGTTTGTGCATTCACTTCAGCTGTACTGAGCTTCACCCTCTCGTCCAAATATTGCAACTTCTTGTTCCAAAAAACCAGGATGGCAATGGCCAAAAGCCAAGATGGGATTGCCAAAATGCTAAACTTGAGGATTCAAAATGGTAGTCCCCAAAACCAATTGTGGCTACGTCGACTTCTTATATACAGTCTATGGACCTGACTCAACGAAACATTGAGAGAGAGCTCTCAAGATGACTGTGGACTTACCTGCACTCTTGCACTCGCATTGATTGTCATACCATGTTCCCTTAATTTGGTAAAACAGGTCAAGGTACATAATTCTAGAAATATTCTCAAACTAGAGGGGTTGCCAATTTGTGGCTTTTGTTCCGACTGTTGGAACTAGTTATACAGTGATGGTGGTTGGACAACATGCCATGGCATTCAGATACAGTTACTCATCCAGCCAGCTGTAGTTCAACATGAGCAGATACAAAGCCGGGCGATACTGCCGAGTGTGTGTGCTCTCTGTGTGGTTCAGATTGATGGCTGGCTACTCACTTAACTTTTGGCACATTTTGTATTGATAACTGTTCACCGGACAAATGATAAACAAATTGGAGCTGATCCTAAACATTTTGCAATAGAAAAATAGAAAAAGGGCACATTAAAACAAAGTCAAACGGAACAAGGGGAAAACTAATATATCAGTGTGTGGTGTCTTTTGTCGTCATAATCCAAACACCATTAAGTAAAATCAAACAAGAATTGACTGAATTCCTTTCAGACTGTGAGCTCCCAAAGACTGTCTCTGTCTTTCCTTTAGCTTTTAAAGAAAAACCCCACAGACAACAGATCCACAGCAGAAATAAAGCCTCTTACAGAGTCCCCTTTAGCCGTCGACTGCACTGACAGGATCAGATTTAACACCACACTTGATTTTCTCAGCCCTCCAAGAAAGGTAAGAAATGACTGTCTAGCATTTCTCTGCCATCCCTTTGTCTCACTGGAGATCAAAAATGAACTAGACAGATACTGTGTAGTTAAAAGACACGTAAAGGGCTCAGTGCTGGTAGCGACTGATGTTTTTGAGAACAATGTGGAGTGAGAACAGGGACCCGGGCTTTGCGGGGCTTTGCCCTGCTAGTTGAGCTTTCTCTAAACTAGTGATGCGATGATAAATAGAAGGTGGGCTTCCTTTAATGCTCTGCATGACGCCATCTTCTGATTTTCCAGTTTGTCTTGTCTCAGGAATAAAAGTGTGCTCTCTCATCAGCTTTGATTTTATACCACAATGATGAAATTAAAGAGCTTAACCATTTATATTTCATATATAGATGTTATATAACGTGCTGCATCTCAGGAAGGGATACATGTGTAGATGTGACGATGGGTTGGGTTCCATATCTTACACAAGATAAAGAACATGTTGGATAATGAAAGTGAGAATGTGATGTTTCAGGTTCTGTTGTCAAAGCTTACATCAGTTTGATACTGTTTACTGGCGTTTATAGAAATCAATGGCAGTTTTTGCTCTATTCTGCACAGACTTCAGTTCAGTCTTGTTTTCCCATCCTGATGCATCAGAGAGAGAAACGCTGAGTCGATCATCACATTATGTAAGCTTGCTGAGATGACTCTAAATGCACGATATGCCTAACAACCCTTCACCCCTTTGCCCAAACAGCGAGCAAGGTCAAGCTAATGAGTGCTCTCATAGGCCTGAGATGATGGGTGGAGAGGGTGGGGGGGGGGGGGCGAATGGCTGCTAATTATCGAGCTTCTTTGATGAAAACAGCCTCTGGAAAGCGGACCGGAGCGAATCAGGGACGTGTGGGGTAAAAAATGAAGATGGAATAAAGCAGGGAATGACTGTCAATGATATTAAAGGCCTCTTCTGGTCCACTGATGAAAGACTAATCATGATAAATGCTTCTTAAGTCTTGCTCATTTTGTACCGGTAGACACACGCATGCACACACTCACTCACTCACTCACGCTCACACTACTTTACTAACCAATAGTTCAACTATTTAAAAATATAACCAAGTCAGCCTTAAAATATGGAGAAGATGTGCAAAAGAGAGATGGAAACAAGTTTTGAAAGATGGCCCCATTGAGTGTTTATATTCCACCCTTATAGATATAAATCGTTGGTAGAACTGCAGATATCGGATAGATACATGTGAAGGAAATACATGCATCACAACGAAGGACATACATCTCTGTGTTATATTTTGCAAGGTGTTGTTCATGCAGCTGTTTTTCTCCTTTAACTGCAAATCATGCGAGAATAGATTTGAATATGAAAGCAAATGCAATTTCTTTTGGCATATGTTGACATTTGCCGAGATGTTACCGTCCCTATTTTTATATTAAAAGACTGAATGTTGAAGTGTAAGGCACTGTCAGTGTGCACAAGGGCAGGTGTTTTTAATGTGAATCCCACAGTAGGTGTTGCGAGCATATATGTTGTCTTTTCCTTTTCACACAGATGAGTGACACTTCACATCTCTCAGTAGATCTCATCACTGTTCTGCAGCGCTTCACAGTATAAAGAAAATATAGCTTATGGCGTTTAAGGTTTGAATCATGGATACAAATTACTGATGCAAGCGCAAAGTAATTCTCTGTTTAATGCACACACACTTAATGCTGTACACAAGGACTTTCACATCCAAACACACACTCCCTCATGCACCAGTACCTTTTTAGTTGGATTCTCTCCATCTCTCCTTGTTGCTGTTGTAGTTATTGATGACTTCTGCCTAATGTCTCCATAAGCTCTAGTGAGAGCAATGAATGGCAGGTAAGACTGCAGGCAACATCTCATCTCTGCCTCTCTGCCGAACCACACGGTCTGCCTACAAGTAATTATCTAAACACTGTGTAGAAATGTAACACCAATGTGTCCGGAGCGTTAGCTTAGGGGCTTTTATGTATGAGCGATTATTCAAATTCATCTCTGCACTTTGTGTGTGTGTGTGTGTGTGTGTGTGTATGTGTGTGTGTGTGTGTGTGTGTGTGTGTGTGTGTGTGTGTGTGTGTGTGTGTGTGTGTGTGTGTGTGTGTACAGTATTTGTGTATATGATTGAGCTACTTTAGATTGAGTGCCAATATAAAAGGAAAGAAAAACAATTGCCAGGAGGTTAGAATTAAAATCCGACACATTCTGCATCCTGAGTGTCATTCGGTAGTGGAGAACATTAATGTGTGCTGTCAAATGAATTGATTTTAGGATTTTAACACATTATGCTGCTATTAAGCTCCTAGGGTTTTAGCAAGGGTTTGTTGAACATGACAAGTACATCAAGAATAAAGGCTGAGTGGCAACGCCTCATTTGTGTCATGCATTTTATTGTTTTTTCATATTTTTCTCTCAATTATTTATGGCTTTTTGTGGCTTCTGGGAATTGTGATAAATGGTCCAATTCTGAACAAATAAGGAAGTCAAACAATTTTAAACTATAGGGTGTCAATTTGACTGATGGCTCAGCAGAGAGAAGGTATTGTCAGCTCATGGCTGTTGTCCTGGTTTTGCTTCTTAAAATCTGAGCTGGCCGGGTAATGTGTGGGACTATATTTTCATTGAGTGCAGTAATAGGCCCCGCTGTTTGCCAGTCTGCATCTTCATACTCTTAGAAAATAATCGCACATTTATGACAACTTTCAACCAAATGCAAGGCTTTGCTTTTTTAAAAGGTTTAAATGGCGTGAAAGGGCCCCTAAGTGAAGCCAGGAAGGTACAAAACAAGCTGTAATGTATGCAGGAGATGTACAGAATGTGTGGTGCAGCTCTCTGATGCTTGCTTCTCTGCATGTGACAAAGAAGAAAGCCAGATTTGTATCAAATCACATTTAACCTCTCCATTCATCCAACCATCCACCCCCACTGATCCAGATAAACAGAGAGATAGCACAAAAGTGAGTGAGCGTGGGTTATTCCCACATGATTTACCACTAGTATTAAAACAGGAATATATTATATCCCAAATTCAATATGAAAGGAGGGTGGTGTCAGCATTTTGCCTGTCATCTCCAGCGATGAGAAGCGACTGGGATGGATGTGAATGCCTTCTCTTATTTAACTCTGTCTGATTCTCCTGTGACATGAGTAAGCCACACACACACACACACACACACACACACACACACACACACACACACACACACACACACACACACACACACACACACACACACACACACACACACACACACACTCACACAGAAGCAAATACATACTTTTTGACTTGACACTGACGAGGGAGTTCTTAACCTAATCCTGGTTAACATTTGGGAAATAAGATGTCTTTCAGCCTTTACTGTGGAGGGAAACAATTGCATGAAGCGCAGAAGAGAAATGTTTCTCATCTGACAGTCCAACACTTTAAACTCCAGATTTGTTTCATGACATCCCTTCCAGTAGCTGTTAAGTCTTGGCGCTCGCATGTCTTAATATCATGTACATAAATATACATAATATATACATGCTACATCATACGACCGACATGTACCTTGCATAAAATAAAGACCTACAAATTCTATGCATATGGAGCACTCATTAAAAATAAAGAATGCTCTGGCTGATAAGAGAGCCTGACACATGGTGTGACTCTTCAGTGTGCATGTTAATACGCCTGCCAGTCTGTCAGCCACTTACAAATTCACAAACGCTAGAGAACAAAAGAGGTGGTGGAGGATGGTGTGTGTGTGTGTATGTGTGTGTGTGTGTTGAGGGGCAGCCATATGAGGTCATGCTGTACTCACCGTTAAATTTTAAGCTTGCTACAAGTACAACAAGGGCAATACTGCCATGGAGTTTAGAAATACCAAAAGTAGTCTGGCAATGGAAAGAGGTCAAAGGGCAACACAGTTAAATATTGCTATGGTTTATTTTGCTTCAGTTTAAACTGTAAGTGTAAAAGGGAAACAGAAAGTAAAGGGAAGGCCGGACAAAGTCTGAGGTGAGGTATAGCCTGAAGTTTCCACTATACAATAGATAAGGAGTGATTCTGCTGTCTTGCAGCTGACAGGAGGATCATTTCACCGCTGAGGACCCAGGAGGGCGAATAGTCCAGACAGAGCGCAGTGATAGCCGCGTCGCCACAGGGAAGAGAATGTTGAGCACCTATTAACTACAGAGTGCAAAGCTGGAATATAAGGTTGAACCATTGCCAGGAGGTAGGGGGTACAGTTCGTGTCGGATGCTTTATATTGTTGTCAGCACTGAAGTGACTTGGAGGAATTTAGAAAGGTGCACTGTGGTGTAATGGGTGAATTGTACGGCACAGACAGAAGTCCACAGGGTGCTGAGTCAACAAGGGGGTCTAGTCAAGAAATGACTGGGGCTTGGACAAGGACTTGAGCTGAATCCCTGGTGGGTACAGGCTGGATTTGACAGATGTAATAAATCTTCTGAACCGTGTTGTGGTAAAGTCAGGTTTAAAAGGTCGCCGATGGTCTCACTGGGATCCCCAGCAGCGAGGGTCTGAGGTCAGGGGAGTGTTATTACCGAGGTTGTGGAGGTCTTGCAGAGGCTAGGATTCGCAGCAGTAGAAAGAGAGCACTTAAATTAAAAGACATATTCAGTAATAAAATACGATTGACCCTGTTGTATGAACAGGACGGAATCATCAAGTTACAGACCCCTGGGCAACAAAGCAACCTGGTTTGGTGCGCGCACACACACACACACACACACACACACACACACACACACACACACACACACACACACACACACACACACACACACACACACACCTGCTGCTGTCTCTCCTACTCTACACCTCGTTGAGACCCCCCCACCGCCGGGTCAGATGCTTTGTAAATCCCCTGATGTGATTGTGAGCTGCTACAGCTAGACTCCGGTTGTGGCGTGCTGCTTCAAGCGCTAATGGTAGCCTCCAAATTAGCTTGCATGTCATGTTGTTGAACATTTTTCATCCTGATTTTGATTGATGGAAGACTTCTTAATAGTGACGCCTCCCTCCACTCTCGTTTGCTGCGCCCACTTTCATTCATTCACTACTACAGCCTGACTACCTGGCTGACGGTGTAGGGGAGAGCGGGCAAAGTCAAATGTAACACTCAGAGGACTACTTCTACTGTGTTTTACCAAATACCTTCTCATATTAAAGAGTGTTAAACAGCTAAAATGAAGTAAGTTATAATCAGTAGACTGGCTGTCATTATATCAGAGGATGAAAGCAGTCATAGTCTTTATACAGAGATACCATTGGAGATTCACTATGAATACATGTCTACTAGTGTAGATTCAAAGGTGCTGTCCTTGAGTCCTGAAAGAATGAGTTTAAGTCTGGATGTAATAAAGATTTAAATTGATTTTCCCCGATGAGCATCTGTTTGCTGTACAAAGCTGATGATGCATCGGCCTGAGTTCTGAGTCTGAAGGGAAAAGAGGCTGAACTTTTCAAAACTGACAAATGTTTTAAAGTTTTCATCATCCCTTTAGTCTACGGGATCAAGGCATTGCTTGTGTTTGTGTGTGTGTACCAAAACAAACCAAGACACACAAACACTGAAACTTCCAGTGCCCCCTTCTCCAGTGATGGATCAGTGTAGCTGCATCAGCAGAAGCTGTGTGGTCAGTGCAGTTGTCTGAAACTAAAAGTCTATATTTCTTTCATTGTTAGCTTTATATGTGCTGAAATCTCTATCCACAGTCCAAAATAACCGCAAAGAGAAATAAATACAAGCTAATGTGGTGGAGCATGAGACTCACCCAGAGAATACAATCATTACTTAAATTTCAGACTCAATTTCTCATCGTCAAAAATAGGCATCGTCGGTGGAGTTGAGGCGGGAGGAGTTTGTAGACCTGGTTAGCATCAAAGCAAATGCTTTGCACGTCTGGAAGGGTATAGCCAACCAGCTGCAGGGTAGGGGCGGGACTTCACGCAAGGCATACTGGTTAGGCGCATCCAGCAAGTCAGTGTGGTCTCTGCCATTGCAAATGTGTGATAAAAGCAGTCGCACCGTACTGCAACTCACACAACATAACTAGACCAGGGAATGAGCAGGGACACAGCAGCAGCAGCATCAGAAGAAGAAGAAGATCAGAGCTTCCCTGAGGTATTCATTTCCTGTCTTTTTGAGCCAATACATTTAAAAGGCCACGTTTCACACATTACATTACATTTAGCTGACGCTTTTGTTCAAAGCAACTTACATTAAGTGCAAACAATCATGAGGATACAACTCCGAACAGCAAAACTCCTGCAAGTACATTAACTTCAAACAGGTGAAATCATTTTAAGTGCAGAACAATAGCTTCAAATAAGCCAAACCAATTTAAGTGCAGCATACAGAAATGATAGAATAAAAACTCAATCATTAGCTTCAAATAAGCCAAGAAATTTTAAAGTGCTACATTTTTATTTTTTATTTTGTATTATTGGCCAAAGTGCTGTCGAAACAGATGGGTTTTCAGTCTGCGACGGAAGCTGTGGAGACTTCCTGCTGACCTGATATCAATGGGGAGCTCGTTCTACCATTTGGGAGCCAGGATAGCAAACAGGCGGTTTTATTTGAGGGGTATCTGGGTCCCACTCGCAGTGAGGAAGTAGCGAGACGATTGGCCGATGCACAGCGAAGTGAACGTGCTGGGGTGTTTGGTTTAACCATGGCCTGGATGTAGGAAGGGCCTGATCCATTCAAAGCACGGTAGGCCAGCAACAGAGTCTGGAAGCAGATTCAGGCAGCTACTGGTAACCAGAGAAGGGAGCGGAGGAGCGATGTAGTGAGGGTTAAAGACCAGTCAGGCTGCTGCATTCTGGATGAGCTCTAGAGGTCGGATGGCTCATGAAGGCAGTCCAGCCAGGAGGGAGTTTCAGTCGTCAAGGTGTGAGATGACAAGAGTCTGGACCAGAACCTGCGTCGCCTTCTGAGTCAGTAGAGGACGTATCCTCCTGATGTTGTACAGAGTGTGTCTGCAGGAGCGGGCTGTTGCAATGATGCTGGCCCTGAAGGACAGTTGGTTGTCCAGTGTCACGCCCAGATTCCTTGCAGTCCGAGTCGGGGAAACAATCGATGTGCCGATGTTGACGGTATGAGGCTCTGAAGCGTGTGTCTATATTTAACCTTTAAACCATTTGAGACATCAAACCTGATATTTATTGTACTTGAATGACAAATAATATAAATCTATTGACAAACAAGCAGGATCCCTCCTATCTAAAGTTTTCCAGCAAACTTCTTCAGCGCTCTACTTCCGCCACGTCAACTTCTGATTTTAGATTTCAGGCGTGCCAATTGCCATTCGTTGAGGCGAGTCATAACTCTGCCTAAGAGCACTCATTGAGGGCTGAGGCAAGCAAATGGACTCATATATATGCAAAAGTTAAAGGTGTGAATAGCATGTGAATTAACAAATGCATCAGATTATGCCCTTGTAAACACAGCAAACACAGATGATTGCTTATAGAGAGAGTCTGTGGTCAGCGCTGGGAGGAGGCGGCGGCTCGCTGCAGAGCAGGTGCTAATCACAGCTCAGGTCATGTTATCTGCCCCTGATTAGAAACACTTCGAATTCATTAATACCAGGATAGTTGCAAAAAAAAACATTTTGAAGATACATTAATGTGAGAATAATATTTAGGCATGTGAGTTTGTTTAAGAGCATGTGGCATCACGATAGCACTCTGCATCCCACTCTCTCTGTGATGGTCAGTGTACGATGGACCGAGGAGGCTGCTGCACTGCCTGCCCTCTGCTGGGAGATGACACGAGGCTGTTACTGTAAACTCAATTTCAAGTTCACTTCAAGTTGTAACAGTTGGATGAAAAAAATTCAATCTTGAAGTCTTCCTCACTTTCATAAATTGAATCTAAATTAATTAAACCCCGATGAAGCATGATTAGCTTAATTTTAGATCATCGCAAATCAGCACGCACTGTTTTAGTCAATTGTATCCTCTCATGGGTTTTGATACATGTCCACCACCGTGATGCCATCCCCACTTTCACTAATCCCTTTCTCAGTGGAAAACCTCAAAGACAGCTGTGCTGTGTGTAAACTTCTATTTCTTATCGCTTCCAATTCCCACTCTGACTCTTTCTTAATACTTTTTAATACCCTTCCATTTCCTTGTAGAGGGCTACATGCTGTCTCAGCAGCGGACAGACAAAAGCAGCAAGGGACATGGAGAGAGAGTCAGGGGCTTAGTGTCTATGGGAGGGTGACCCTATATTGTTCCAAATGTGTAAGGGACTAAAAAGAAAACCGATGGATGAGGAGCCTTGGCTTAGGGCGTAATGCATAAAATGAATTTCTCACCCAAGTCTACTCGTTTGCCACTTATTCCCTCTAATTCCTCCTGTCCTGCCTCCCTGCACTCCTTCCATATCTTGCTCCTGTTCACTCTTCCTTTGGTTGTACAGCTCATAAAAAATGATGTCATATCAGGATCACGAGTGTGTGCATGTGTGCATATAAAGGAAAGAGATGAATTAGAAATAATGTGGATCTGATAAGAAAGAAGGAGTCAAAGAGCAATCGAATAAATGTGTAAGTGTGTGTGTGAGAGAGTAAGTACGTGCAGAGGGTCTTTGTGTGTTACAGAAAGAGATGGTGTCCCAGGTATTAAAGGCAGGTACAGTTGCAGAACGCTGAGCGCAGTTAGCTTTTCTCTCGGTAATTGCTCCTCGCCGTAAATGCTAATTTGGTGTCATGACTGCTTCACTGAATCCCAGATGGGATTTTAAAAGTACCCAGCCTCTTTCTAATTTCATTCCGTTTAACCTGCCCATCCGCAGGCTCTTTGTGCATGCGTTGTATAATGTATGTGTATGTGGTTGTCTGTGAGCTTCAACTTAAACCGTCCGTTCTGTTTGTGATTTAACGGTTTGTAAAACGCCTGTGGTCCCCTTCAAACTAATCTATTGTTGCACTTTAAAGCCAAAACTCCCCAGTGAGTTTAATCCATAAGGCAAAATGGAAATCAATATGAATCATGGGTCATGTAGGACATATTCTAAAAATATACAGGGTATAAAAACAACCCATGAATCACTACTATAGGTATAAGCAAATTGTTAAATATCTATTTGTTTTTCTGTTCTTGTGTGAAGCACTGTGTGATTGATGCCATGTTGCTGTACTGTCATTGAATGCCCCCAAGCAAAGCAATTTAAATGAGTTATAAGCTTGAGATGAAAAGATAAATTGTCTTTTGCTATTACAAGGGATTTAAAGTGTTTATAGTAGCGAATTTACATCTGCAAAACACTGTTATTACCGCTTTATTTATAGAGGATTATGTTTGTGCATGAGCATATGTGCGGAGGTTTGTGTGGGACTGGGGGTTATTTTGACTAAGCCATTATCACAGTAGGTCCTCACATTTCTATTGTCAATCTGATGGTTACGCTGCTTTGCCTCTCCCTGTGTGTTTGGGAGAGGGAATTTATTTAGCTGTTTCTGGTTAAATGTGTGAGCTAAGTGAATGTGCCTATGGATTTGAGTACATACTCTTCTAATTTGAGCATATTTTCGTTAGCATGGTTGTCACATCAGGGGCCGTACTAGCGAGCAGCCATACTGGTTTGCAAATACTTGCCTTTGTAGTGTCTGAAAAGTGAAAGCTTTCAGCATTCTCCATATACTGTAGATTAAGCTTTAACAAACCGAGTCTATAACATGCCTCTGGCTCATAAACATCCTCCTCTTACATCTGTCAACTTCAGAAAAACGTCATTAAGGACTACATGGTTGATTGTTTCTGTTCACATGCCATCTTTCATTGCAGCATTTTTTAAACAGTCCCTCTGATGCTGGAGCTGCAGTACAAAACAGATTCAAGGATGTAAAATGAGCCTCCTGGCTAAATGATGTTGGAAAGATGTCAAAGATATTACTGAAATTTGACAATCATTTCATCAAATAAACATAGTTTTGATTGAAAAAGAGTAATAACTGGAAGCTTTTGAAAATGATTGATAACACGT